>NC_057794.1:550083599-550383599 GCF_018294505.1 Triticum aestivum
ACCACAACGATAGTTTGTCAAGTTGGTGATGTTTTAACCTTCGCAAGGACCGGGCGTAGCCACACTCGGTTCAACTAAAGTTGGAGAAACTGACACCCGCCAGCCACCTGTGTGCAAAGCACGTCGGTAGAACCAGTCTCGGGTAAGCGTACGCGTAATGTCGGTCCGGGCCGCTTCATCCAACAATACCGCCGAACCAAAGTATGACATGCTGGTAAGCAGTATGACTTATATCGCCCACAACTCACTTGTGTTCTACTCGTGCATATAACATCAACACATAAAACCAGGCTCGGGAACGTAGTAATTTCAAAATTTTCCTACGCACACGCAAGATCATGGTGATGCATAGCAACGAGAGGGGAGAGTGTGATCTACGTACCCTCGTAGACTGACAGCGGAAGCGTTATAACAACGCGGTTGATGTAGTCGTACGTCTTCACGGCCCGACCGATCAAGCACCGAAACTACGGCACCTCCGAGTTTCAGCACACGTTCAGCTCGATGACGATCCCCGGACTCCGATCCAGCAAAGTGTCGGGGAAGAGTTCCGTTAGCACGACGGCGTGGTGACGATCTTGATGTTCTACCGCCGCAGGGCTTCGCCTAAGCACCGCTACAATATTATCGAGGATTATGGTGGAAGGGGGCACTGCACACGGCTAAGAAAACGATCACGTGGATCAACTTGTGTGTCTAGGGGTGCCCCCTGCCCCCGTATATAAAGGAGCAAGGGGAGGAGGCCGGCCGGCCCTAGGGCGCGCCAAGGAGGAGGAGTCCTCCTCCTAGTAGGAGTAGGACTCCCCTCTTTCCTACTCCTACTAGGAGGGGGAAAGGAAGGGGGAGAGGGAGAAGGAAAGGGGGGCGCCGCCCTCCCTCTCCTAGTCCAATTCGGACCAGAGGGGGAGGGGGCGCACGGCCCACCCTGGCCGCCCCTCTCTCTCTCCACTAGGGCCCGTAAGGCCCATTACTTCTCCCGGGGGGTTCAGGTAACCTTCCGGCACTCCGGTTTTCTCCGAAATCACCCGGAACAATTTCGGTGTCCGAATATAGCCGTCCAATATATCAATCTTTATGTCTCAACCATTTCGAGACTCCTCGTCATGTCCATGATCACATCCGGGACTCCGAACTAACTTCGGTACATCAAAACTCATAAACTCATAATATAACTGTCATCGAAACCTTAAGCGTGCGGACCCTACGGGTTCGAGAACAATGTAGACATGACCGAGACACGTCTCCGGTCAATAACCAATAGAGGAACCTGGATGCTCATATTGGCTCCCACATATTCTATGAAGATCTTTATCGGTCAGACCGCATAACAACATACGTTGTTCCCTTTGTCATCGGTATGTTACTTGCCCGAGATTCGATCATCGGTATCTCAATACCTAGATCAATCTCGTTACCGGCAAGTCTCTTTACTCGTTTCGTAATATATCATCTCGCAACTAACTTATTAGTTGCAATGCTTGCAAGGCTTATGTGATGTGCATTACCGAGAGGGCCCAGAGATACCTCTCCGACAATCGGAGTGACAAATCCTAATCTTGAAATATGCCAACCCAACATTTACCTTTGGAGACACCTGTAGAGCTCCTTTATAATCACCCAGTTACGTTGTGACGTTTGGTAGCACACAAAGTGTTCCTTCAGCAAACGGGAGTTGCATAATCTCATAGTCATAGGAACATGTATAAGTCATGAAGAAAGCAATAGCAACATACTAAACGATCGGGTGCTAAGCTAGTGGAATGGGTCATGTCAATCACATCATTCTCTTAATAATATGATCACGTTAATCAAATGACAACACATGTCTATGGTTAGGAAACATAACCATCTTTGATTAACGAGCTAGTCAAGTAGAGGCATACTAGTGACGTTTAGTTTGTCTATGTATTCACACAAGTATTATGTTTCTGGATAATAAAATGCTAGCATGAATAATAAATATTTATCATGATATAAGGAATAAAATAATAACATTATTATTGCCTCTAGGGCATATTTCCTTCACTTACGAACATGCATTTTGGTAGAAACAACAGTAAATGATAGGGAGTATGAGCAAATTAAACAGCAGTTGAGGATAAAGGCTTTAGAAGGACTGACTTACATTAACAGTTAACACTGGCTTTATAATGCCCTTCTCCATGTCAAGGGAAGGATAACTCAAGAATTTCAGCACAGAATCTTCTTCATAAGCATTGCCTGTACTCTACATTTTGTATAGAGTAATTATAGATATGATAATACTGGAAGGAATAGAGGATAATGAAGATAAGATGCAGATTGATACTACATAATCAACTACCAATCCCTGGAAGTACAAGCGTTACAGGACAAAATGTACTGACAAGAGCAATGGTCTACACTTCTTCACTGTCATTGTCTGTGTATTCTACTTGTTGGTAAGATTAAATATAGATCTGATCTTTTTTAGTAAATGGTGGGCGAGGGAGATAAGATGCAGAATGCTACAAAATGAACCAATCCCTCTTCCCATAATACAAGAGTGTTTTGAACACTGGTGTACTGCACAAAACGTTCTTATATTATAGGACAGAGCGATTAGCTGTTAATATAAGTACAGTGATAGACCATGTTCAGTCCTTACAAGAGGACTGCAGAGCTAAACCTCTTCAAAAGCATTGGGTTGATTCTAAATTTATGTAAGAGTCCATATGGATCTTATAATGTCCACCAAATGGACGATTACGAGGCTAACATGTGCAGTGATGCTACATAATCAAACAACTATGAAAGTAAGTATGGTCATACAGGGCAAGAGGTACTCACAAGAGCAATGCAGTGTGCAGTATAGTTGCGAGATTCTGTGGTCCCTTGAGAACGAATGTTCTTCTGCTAATAGTTTTCGTACAAGTGAGACATTAAGGAAAATGCAGAAATGTACTTCAAATTGTGATTTGATATCATAGACAGTACCTTACGCTGCAGCCGAGACCAATGTGTAACAAGATTATTCCAGTCACCGCCGGATAAATGTAGCACCGGAGACTTTACAGAAATTCCGTTCAGAGCCTTGCCATCGAAGTGCACTTGCCTCAGGTAGGAACAATACTTCATCAACGAGTGCTTGAAAAGCGCAACCAACCCTTGCTCGTCATCACAATCCAGTTTGCGCCTCGCGTATTTAAAAGAATGAAATCTTGTGTCTTCTGTCAGCAGAAACATATGCAGTAATGACCATGAATAACATTAGTACATTACTTACGCGTAAGTTGCGGAGGAAGACTGGAAATTGTTCTGTGTCTGTGGTATAATCTTTCCATGAAGGAAAGATGCACACAAAGTTCCTGACAACAACATAAGCTTCATCTTCTAAACTGGGAAGAAATGGAACATGGGTCCTATTGGCTGCAATTGGGGCTCTCTCTGGTTCGAAAAGGGATTTAGCAACTGGATTTGGTGTACTCTTTGCTGGAATGGGGGTTTTGCGTCGTACAGCTGGTGCTATGTCAACTGGCATAATCATACTGTTTGCTGCAGTTGGGGTCTGCTGAGTTGGGGCATCAGAAATGACCAGTGTAGTACGGCTAGAGTCTGCTAGAGTTGGGGTATTTTGTGGGTCAGGTGATATTGCAACTACACCTAATGGGCTATTTGATTTATCAGGTGCCACTACCTTTTCCAAATACTTTGCTTGTGCTCCTCCACGATCAGCAATCGCCCTCTTCCTTTTGAACGTCTGATACACAAGAACAACATTTGAATGGATAAATATGGTATGATGACAGATGGAATATGTACTGAAAATGAATAGGCAGGGCGTATTCACATACACGATGTGTAAACTAAGCTAATGGCAGTTCAACAAAGTATAAGCAATGCAAAGCATCAGTTGCAAGATATGTGTGAGCAATGTAACCTTGGAAAGTTAGAGCAAGTACCTTGATGGGTGAATAAGATAGGGCATCTTCCTCTGACTCCTCCACTAGGGAGCTACATTGACTTAGGTCTCCCTCTAGCTCAGAATCACTGTTAGGATCATATTCTGAGCATGAATCTGTAGGTGAAGAGTGTTTGCATTGCATTGCACCACTGGTAGAAAAAAGGCCTGTTGTCCCGGTTCGTAAGGTCCTTTTGTCCCGGTTCTGGAACCGGGACTAAAGGGTCGGTACTAATGCCATGTCTCTTTAGTCCCGGTTCAATCCAGAACCGGGACAGATGGGCCTCCACGTGGCCTGTGCGCGGAGCCCAGGCAGGAGACCCTTTGGTCCCGGTTGGTGGCACCAACCGGGACCAATAGGCATCCACGCGTCAGCATTTCTGTGGCTGGGGTTTTTGTTTTTTTTGAAAGGGGGGGGGGGTTGGGGGTTTTGGGGGGTTAATTTAGGTGTTTCATATATTGTGTTAGCTAGCTATAATTAATAGAGAGAAGTGTCCTCTCTTATGTCCGTGCTTGGTCGACGCTACGTACTATACATACGTATAGAGAGGACTAGACACGCTAGCTAGCTAGTAAGCAAACGAAGGAAACAGAAGATCGTCATGAACATATATGCATACAGAGAGAAGTGATATCGACCACCTCTCCTTCTCCGAGAGATTGGTCGAACAACAAGTTCTCGTATATCTATCCGACACTACCGGCTACATATATACAATAATTATCTCTTACAAATATAATCATACGGACTCAGGGTCCACATAGAATTCTCCGTCTTCAGGGATCACGTGGTCAAGAAAGAATGCCGCCAATTCCTCTTGAATTGCTCGCATGCGAGCTGGTGCTAGGAGTTCATCCCGCTTCCGAAACATCTAATTTGAAGAAGGGGGTCAATACATATATATATATATATATATATATATGAATGAATGAAACTCAACACAAATGATGGTAATAAAATAAAATTGTGAATGTTGTTATTTACGTACTTCATATTGTTCGTCAGTGTAGCCCCGCTCACAGGTCGTGTGGCGGATGGACTCGCAAACGTAGTATCCACAGAAATCATTCCCTTGTTCCTGCCACAACCACTTTACAAGAAATAGAGGTCAATCAAACTGATAAGCAAGAATGCCAAATGGTATTGATGAAACTAGCGCTTGAATGACTAGTAGATGCGCGGAACATGCTACTATAGTACTTACTTTCGGGTGTCTAAATTGCAGCTCCTTCGGCAGTCCCGGAGCTTTTCTGGTGAATTTTCTCCAAACCCTGCCGGACAAAGAAAACAATTACTTGATATATCAGGAAATGAACAAAGTTGCTGATATGGTGGATAATGATCGATTTAACTTACTTCTCGAGTATTTGAGTCATGTCTGCATAGTCCTGGGGATCTTTTCGTCTTGAGTCTAAGACGGTTACTAGTCCCTGCTCAAGCTTAATCTCTAGGAGAATATAGTGGAAACTGCACACGCATGCATAACTCATCAATTACATTACTATAACCTTGACTAATATATAAGGGAAACCGAATACGCACAAGACAGTAACACTCACTTGAAGTTGTAAGGAAAGAGTATTATATCTTTGTTTTCATTTATTACGAACGATCGTAGCAAGTTGGCCTCGGTAGCTGCGGCATGAAATTTAACCTGAGTTGCATCTATGAGATATGTGTTAATGAACCCAATATCACCGACTTGTCTTTTCTTCAATTCGGCGATCTTCAATCTGCATAATATAGTGAGGATGATTATAAATACATGCAATGAAAGAGCTGAGCTATATAGAGAGACTTAATGACAGAAGTAGTACTACTTACAGACAGTAGCAGGCGACCGTTGTTTTATCGAGGGCCAATTGATTGAAAAACTGATAGAACTCCTCAAATGGAACAGGCAACAGTTCAATTCCAACGAGGTCATGCTCCTTTTTAACTTTCACATACAAAGTACTCCTCCCCCCAGAGTCTCTGCAGATTTTCAAGTACCAATCATGCAATCTTCGCATCATCATTGATAGAGATCTTTCATCTTTGACGAGAGGCTTCCCGTACTCGTATCTTTGTATCTGCACCTCCATGGGTTCATAATGTACATCGTCGGGCAGGTAATCTGCAAGATTGCTATAGCCGGGCACCATCCTCGAATCATTAGCGACGTTGTGGCTAGGCACCTTGAGCGGGGGGCACGATTGCTTCGCTTGTTCGCTGAGCTGGGCAATTTGTTTCCCAGCTCATCGTTCTTTCAGCCTTTGATCACTGACAGTACTTCCCGACCGCTCCGCTTCGGCAAATTCCTTTCCAATAATGCGCTCATAGTTTCCTTTCGGCGGAGATTTGGGTGGTTTTGTCAGGGGAGCCAGAGTGCGCTTCGCTTTCACCGGATCTACCTTCTCCTCCGGAAGTGGATGTCTCTTTGCTTTCAACCCTTGAAACCAGTCATCCACTTCGGTTCGTGCGATCTCGGCGTTCTCCTCCGGGGTCCTCTCGTACGGTAACTTCTCTGGAGTCTTCAGAGAAGGACCGAATCTGTATGTCCTCCCGCCTCTGGCAGTACTGCTAGACGCCGGCCGAGCAGACGGAGTAGTTGTCTTCTTTACTGGCTTACGAGGCGGAGGAGAAGGACTACGACGCGCCGGAGCAGCCGAAGCGACGGCAGGTCTCTTCTGCCCTTGCTAACGAGGCGGAGAAGGAGGAGGCTGGCTGCTCGGGCGCGTCGGCGCAGGCGGAGAAGGAGGCGGAGTGCCGCCACGTGCTGGAGAAGGAGCCGGTCGAGTGCCCTGATCGTCACTCGGCGGAGGAGGAGGCGGTGGAGGAGGCGGAGTGTCCTGACTCGCCGGAGGAGGAGGCGGTGGAGGAGGCGGAGTGCCCTGACTTGCCGGAGGAGGAGGAGGAGGCGGAGGCGTCCAGTTCAGAAGGTTGATGAGCTCCTTCCGCCATAGGCATGGAGTCTTCAGAGCAGACCCCAGCCTAGTCTCCCCTTCACCGGTAGGGTGGTCAAGCTGGAGGTCCTCAAATCCCTCCGTTATTTCATCCACCATCACCCTAGCATATCCTTCTGGAATCGGCCGGCAGTGAAAAGTTGCGCCGGCTTCAGTAGGATAAACAGAGCCAACAACCGCCTTGACCTTCAAATTCATCCATTGCGTCATAAGGTGGCAATTTTGAGACTCCGTGATAGCATCCACGGGATAGCTGGCAGGAGCCGTCAAGGCATGCTCCGGCTGAAGCAGCTCGGTGGAAGCCACGCTCCTTCTCCGCTGAGATGGCGGGGTAGCTTCGGGGGAAGCTTCGGCAGTACGTTTGCTGCAATTTACTTCTCGTTCCTGCATTTGGGTCTGCTGCACTTTTTTCCTCCTCTCATGGGATTTGTAACCGCCTGCGTCCGGAAACCCAACCTTCCACGGAATGGAGCCTGGCATGCCTCGTGTCCGTCCAGGGTGCTCAGGATTCCCGAGGGCCATTGTGAGCTCGTCATTCTCTCTGTCTGGAAAGAACGTCCCTTGCTGCGCTGCTTCGATATACTGCTTAAGCTTCCTCACTGGTATGTCCATTTGATCGTTCGTCCAAATGCACTTCCCTGTTACAGGGTCCAAGGTTCCGCCAGCACCGAAGAACCAAGTCCGGCAACGGTCTGGCCAGTTAATTGTCTCTGGTTCGATCCCTTTATCAACCAGATCATTCTCAGTCTTGGCCCACTTAGGCCGGGCTACGAGGTAGCCACCTGACCCCGTGCGATGGTGATGCTTCTTCTTCGCAGCATTTTGCTTGTTTGTCGCCGACATCTTCTTACTCTTTTCCGATGTCTTGTGGGCCACAAATGCGGGCCAGTGATCTCTGATCTTCTCATATCTGCCCTTGAATTCTGGTGTCTCATTATTTTCGACAAACTTATTCAGCTCTTTCTTCCACCTCCTGAATAGTTCTGCCATCCTCTTAAGAGCAAAAGACTTGATTAATTGCTCTTTAACTGGGTTCTCTGGATTATCCTCTGGCGGTAGGGTGAAATTTGACTTCAGCTCAGTCCAAAGATCATTTTTCTGCATATCATTGACATAAGACACCTCAGGGTCTTCTGTAGCCGGCTTAAACCATTGCTGGATGCTGATCGGGATCTTGTCCCTAACCAGAACCCCGCACTGAGCAACAAATGCGTTCTTTGTTCGGATGGGTTCAATCGGTTGGCCGTCGGGCGCGATTGCTATGATCTCAAACCTTTCATCCGAGCTCAACTTTTTCTTCGGGCCTCGTCTCTTTACCGAAGTTGTGCTCGATCCGGAGGGCTAGAAAAAAGAACAAAGACTTAATTAATATGTGTACATACCAAAACAATGAATGCATCAATTAGCTAGTCAGCACAGGCTTAACTAATATATATACCTGGCCGGACTCGGTTCGGTCACCGGAGCCGTCATCACGGTCTCCTTCTTGCACCGGCATTGGGTCACCGGAGCCGTCCTCATGTTCTTCTTCTTGCACCGGCATTAGGTCACTGTAGCCAGCTTCTTCACCCTCTCCTTCCAGACCATCGGTGTCGTTGAGAAACAACGAGACGACATCACTTCCTTCTGCGATTATGTCCCTCAACAACGCTTCTTTTGCTTCGTCTCGGACGGTGTTCATAGTTTCTACAAATATTTACAACATGGCAATTATTATTCAAACATGACAGATGGATATATTAGTGGCAAACATAGAACTAGCTACCTAATCATAGTAAGGAATCATATATATTAATTAGTGGCCTCGACGCTGCTTCTCTAGGGTTTGGGGTGGCCTCGAGAACGCTTCAAGGAGGGGGTAATATCGACCCCCCCCCATGTGTTGAAGCTATCGGGAGGGGGTATATCGATAACGACGACACTACATCTATGTCCCTCGACGACCCTCGTTCCCGATAAAAAAAGAGGAAGAAGAAGAAAAAAAAGAGGAGAAGAAAGAATAGAGGAGAAGAACTCCTCTATTCTTTCTTCTCCTCTTTTTTTTCTTCTTCCTCTTCTTTTTTTATCCTCTTCTTCCTCTCATGTTCGAGAGGATCGCCGAGGGGTCGGGAGGTTGCCTAGTGTCAAAGGATTCAACAAAACCATGTCTTCATCATTAGGCGAAAGTAACAGGTGCATGATGGTACGAAGCTCTCCAAAGTTATTTTGGAACGGAGTCCTAGATAGGATAATTCGCTTTTTGGTACAAAGTTCAGCAAGAACCTTCCAAATATCGTTATTTGGAAGGCCTTTGCTGAAATTCATACAAAAAGGCAAATTATCCTATCCGGGACACCATTCCAAAATAACTTTGGAGGACTTCGTCATGCCCTGGTTACTTCCGGCTAATGATGAAGCCATGGATTTCTTCAATACTTTGACACTAGGAAACCTCTCTCGACCCCTCGGCGATCCTCGACCCCTCGAACCCTCGACGACCCTGGAACCCTCGACCCCTCGGCGATCCTCTTCTTCCTCTCATGTTCGAGAGGATCGCCGAGGGGTCGGGAGGTTGCCTAGTGTCAAAGGATTCAACAAAACCATGTCTTCATCATTAGGCGAAAGTAACAGGTGCATGATGGTACGAAGCTCTCCAAAGTTATTTTGGAACGGAGTCCCAGATAAGATAATTCGCTTTTTGGTACAAAGTTCAGCAAGAACCTTCCAAATATCGTTATTTGGAAGGCCTTTGCTGAAATTCATACAAAAAGGCAAATTATCCTATCCGGGACACCATTCCAAAATAACTTTGGAGGACTTCGTCATGCCCTGGTTACTTCCGGCTAATGATGAAGCCATGGATTTCTTCAATACTTTGACACTAGGAAACCTCTCTCGACCCCTCGGCGATCCTCGACCCCTCGAACCCTCGACGACCCTGGACCCCTCGACCCCTCGAACCCTCGACGACCCTAGACCCCCTCTCGACCCCCTCATGTCAAAGTTATCGGGTAGGGGGTATATCGACAACGACATACCCAATACATGCATACATACATACATATCACATGCATCCATACATATATGAACAAAATTAATATCTACTAATTAACAACCTAAATAAAAAACTAATACATATAGGAAGAAGAAGAAAAAAGAAGAGAAGAAAGAATAGAGGAGAAGACTTCCTCTTCTTCCTCTCCTCTTCTTCTCCCTCTTCTTCCCCTTCTTCCTCGCCTCTCTCATGAATGTCCGACGTTCTCGACCCCCCCCCCCACGTGTCGAAGAAAAAAAAAGAAGAAAAAATAGGAGAAGAAGAAAGGAATATAGGAGAAAAGAGAAAATAGAATATATATTCTATTTTTCTCTTCTTCTCCTCTATTCCTTTCTTCTTCTCCTCTTCTTTTTCTTCGTTTTTCTTCTTCTTATTTATTTCTCCTCGTCTTCCTCTCCCCTCTCGGCGACCCTAGACCCCCTCTCGACCCTCGACCCCTCGGCGACCCTCGACGAGCCTCGTTCCCGATAAAAAAAGAGGAAGAAGAAGAAAAAAAAGAGGAGAAGAAAGAATAGAGGAGAAGATCTCCTCTATTCTTTCTTCTCCTCTCTTTTTTTCTTCTTCCTCTTCTTTTTCTATCCTTTTCTTCCTCTCATGTTCGACGACCCCCTCTCGACCCCCTCTCGACCGTCGACCCCCTCTCGACCCTCATATATAAAACATTTTCCTCCTTATATTCCTTCTTCCTAAATATATAAAACTTTTTTAAAAATGAAACTAACCTAAAATGTACTAAATCAGAGAACATATATAGATAAAATGAAACTAACCTAAACTTTTTTTAAAACATCATTACAATTGAAAAAATACATACATACATACAAAAAACATGTAAAAAATACATACATACATATATGAACATACATCAAAAAATACGTATATCTAAAAAATACATACATACACATATATATATGAAAATCTAAAAACATGTAAAAAATAGCATATATAATAAAAAAATGCACGGCAGCGGTGGGGGCGGCAGACGTGCGGTGCTCATAGAGGCGGCGACGCGTCGGGGCAGGGGATGGCGGCACGGCGACGGCGACGGGGCAGGGGCGGCGCGCGTCGGGGCAGGGGACGGCGGCGCGCGGCGACGGTGTCGGCCGAGGGCGCGGGCGACGGTGTCGGGCGAGGGCGCGGGCGACGGCGACGGCCGGGGCGGCGGGCGGCGTTGGGGCAGCCTGGCGGCGTCGATGTGCTCGGCGTCGTTGGGGGCAACTGCGAGGGAAATGTCAAATTTTCCTAAGTGCTGGCTTATATAGAAAAGGCATTGGTCACAGTTCGTGGCACAAACCGTGACCAATGCGCCCCTTTAGTCCCAGTTGGTGCCACCAACCGAGACCAAAGGCCTCTTTTCAGCAGCCCAAAGGGCGGGAAGCGGCGGCCTTTGGTCTCGGTTGGTGGCACCAACCGGGACTAAAGGTGGGCATTGGTCACGGTTTGTGCCACGAACCATGACCAATGCCCCCCTTTAGTCCCGGTTGGTGCCACCAACCGGGACCAATGGCCTTGTGCGGCTGCTGCGTCGAAAGTTTAGTCCCACCTCGCTAGTTGAGAGGGCTCGGGAGTGGTTTATAAGCCCCACTGCCGCACCCCTCTCGAGCTCCTCTCAACTGCAGGCTTACGGGCCTAATTGTCACTGCTATGCCTGTGGGCCTACTGGGCCTCCTGCGGGCCTGAATCCTGGTCCATGGATGGGTTTCTAGTCGTATTCAGGCCGTGGGGGCCCAGTAGGTGGCATTTTTTTGTTTTTTTGTTGCTTTATTTATTTTCTTTTGTTTTTTGCTTTATTTTTTAATTCTTTATGCTTTTAGTTTTAGAAAAATATAAACTTTTTGTTAATGCCATTAGTTTTCAAATTTGAAAACACTTTTTTAGTTTTTTTGTTTTCTTTGTTGCTTTATTTATTTTATTTTGTGATTAACTTTACTATAAAAATAGTTTTTCCTGTTTTTTGATTTGTTTTTTGCATTATTTATTTTCTTTTGTTTTTTGCTTTAATTTTTAATTCTGTTTGCTTTTAGGTTAGCAAAATTATAAACTTTCTGTTAGTGCCATTAGTTTTAGAAAAAATTATAAACTTTCTGTTAGTGCCATTAGTTTTCAAATTTGAAAACACTTTTTTAGTTTTTTGTTTTCTTTGTTGCTTTATTTATTTTATTTTGTGATTAACTTTACTATAAAAATAGTTTTTTCCTGTTTTTTATTTGTTTTTTGCATTATTTATTTTCTTTTGTTTTTTGCTTTAATTTTTAATTTGTTTGCTTTTAGGTTAGCAAAATTATAAACTTTCTGTTAGTGCCATTAGTTTTAGAAAAATTATAAACTTTCTGTTAGTGCCATTAGTTTTCAAATTTGAATAGTTAAAATTTGAATTCTTTGAAAATTGTTTGAATCACAAGTTTGTGATTAACTTACTAAAAAATGAGAATAGATGCGCTTATAGAGAAAATTCAACCTAAATTCCTAGTAAATTTCTATGAATTTCAGAGAAATTCACTATGAATTTAGGTTAAACTTTTCTCTATTAGGGCATCTATTTTCACTTCGAGAGGAGCTCAACAAGGCAGAGAGGGAAGGGCTTATAAACCGGTGTGAGCCCCCTTCGGTTGGCGAGGTGGGACTAAACTCTGCCCGCAACGAGGACCAACCCTTTAGTCCCGGTTTGTGGCACAAACCGGGACTAATGGTCATGGGCCAGGGGCGAGGAGCAAAATTATAAACTTTCTGTTAGTGCCATTAGTTTTAGAAAGTTGAAAGTTGAAAGTTGGCATGGGCCAGGGACTAATGGTCATGGTATTACGAGGGCCGAACCATAAGACATGAAAGCATTTCAAATGAACTCTGAAAAAGTTGAAAGTTGGCATGGTATCATAATTTCACCCACATAGCATGTGCATGTACAAAACGGACAATGGTAGCATGTTCGTGTGTTACAAGTGCATGGTATCATAATAGTTGCGGGAGAAAGTCTTCACTTTTTCTTCGCTTGTGTCATTTGCTTATTGCGCCGTAACCATGGATAATCTTCATTGTTTATCAGGATGCTTGGGTCAGCCTTGACATTGAAGGGAGGAATTTCATGAAACTTTTCATAATCTTCAGACATGTCTGTCTTGCCGTCCACTCCCAGGATGTCCCTTTTTCCTGAAAGAACTATGTGGCGCTTTGGCTCATCGTATGATGTATTCGCTTCCTTATCTTTTCTGTTTCTCGGTTTGGTAGACATGTCCTTCACATAGATAACCTGTGCCACATCATTGGCTAGGACGAACGGTTCGTCAGTGTACCCAAGATTTTTCAGATCCACTGTTGTCATTCCGTACTGTGGGTCTACCTGTACCCCGCCGCCTAACAGATTGACCCATTTGCACTTAAACAAAGGGACCTTAAAATCAGGTCCGTAGTCAAGTTCCCATATGTCCACTATGTAACCATAATATGTGTCCTTTCCGCTCTCGGTTGCTACATCAAAGCGGACACCGCTGTTTTGGTTGGTGCTCTTTTGATCTTGGGCGATCGTGTAAAATGTATTCCCATTTATCTCGTATCCTTTGTAAGTCAATACAGTCAAAGATGGTCCCCTGGACAACAAGTACAACTCATCACAAACAGTGTTGTCACCTCTGAGACGTGTTTCCAACCAACTGCTGAAAGTCCTGATGTGTTCACATGTAATCCAGTCGTCGCACTGCTCCGGGTGTTTGGAGCGCAGACTGTTCTTGTGTTCATCGACATACGGGGTCACCAAGGTAGAGTTCTGTAGAACTGTGTAGTTTGCTTGAGACCAAGAATATCCGTCCCTGCATATTATTGAGTCTCTTCCAAGAGTGCCTTTTCCAGTCAGTCTCCCCTCATACCGCGATTTAGGGAGACCTATCTTCTTAAGGCCAGGAATGAAGTCAACACAAAACCCGATAACATCCTCTGTTTGATGGCCCATGGAGATGCTTCCTTCTGGCCTAGCGCGGTTACGGACATATTTCTTTAGGACTCCCATGAACCTCTCAAAGGGGAACATATTGTGTAGAAATACGGGCCCCAGGATGACAATCTCGTCGACTAGATGAACTAGGACGTGCGTCATGATATTGAAGAAGGATGGTGGGAACACCAGCTCGAAACTGACAAGACATTGCGCCACATCACTCCTTAGCCTTGGTACGATTTCTGGATCGATCACCTTCTGAGAGATTGCATTGAGGAATGCACATAGCTTCACAATGGCTAATCGGACGTTTTCCGGTAGAAGCCCCCTCAATGCAACCGGAAGCAGTTGCGTCATAATCACGTGGCAGTCATGAGACTTTAGGTTCTGAAACTTTTTCTCTGGCATATTTATTATTCCCTTTATATTCGACGAGAAGCCAGTCGTGACCTTCATACTGAGCAGGCATTCAAAGAAGATTTCTTTCTCTTCTTTCGTAAGAGCGTAGCTGGCAGGACCTTTATACTGCTTCGGAGGCATGCCGTCTTTTTCGTGCAAACGTTGCAGGTCCTCCCATGCCTCAGGTGTATCTTTTGTCTTCCCATACACGCCCAAGAAGCCTAGCAGGTTCACGCAAAGGTTCTTCGTCACGTGCATCACGTCGATTGAGGAGCGGACCTCTAGGTCTTTCCAGTAGGGTAGGTCCCAAAATATAGATTTCTTCTTCCACATGGGTGCGTGTCCCTCAGCGTCATTCGGAACAGCTAGTCCACCGGGACCCTTTCCAAAGATTATGTAGTGTAAATCATTGACCATAGCAAGCACGTGATCACCGGTGCGCATGCGGGCTTCTTCCGGTGATCTGCCTCGCCTTTGAAATGCTTGCCTTTCTTTCGACATTGATGGTTGGTCGGAAGAAATCGACGATGGCCCAGGTACACATTCTTCCTGCATTTGTCCAGGTATATACTTTCAGTGTCATCTAAACAGTGCGTGCATGCGTGGTATCCTTTGTTTGTCTGTCCTGAAAGGTTACTGAGAGCGGGCCAATCGTTGATGGTCACGAACAGCAACGCCTTAAGGTTAAATTCCTCCTGTCTGTGCTCATCCCACGTACGTACACCGTTTCCATTCCACAGCTGTAAAAGTTCTTCAACTAATGGCCTTAGGTACACATCAATTTCGTTGCCGGGTTGCTTAGGGCCTTGGATGAGAAATGGCATCATAATGAACTTCCGCTTCATGCACATCCAAGGAGGAAGGTTATACATACATAGAGTCACGGGCCAGGTGCTGTGATTGCTGCTCTGCTCCCCGAAAGGATTAATGCCATCCGCGCTTAAAGCAAACCATACATTCCTTGGGTCCTTTGCAAACTCATCCCAGTACTTTCTCTCGATTTTTCTCCACTGCGACCCGTCAGCGGGTGCTCTCAACTTCCCATCTTTCTTTCGGTTCTCACTGTGCCATCGCATCAACTTGGCATGCTCTTCGTTTCTGAACAGACGTTTCAACCGTGGTATTATAGGAGCATACCACATCACCTTCGCAGGAACCCTCTTCCTGAGGGGCTCGCCGTCAACATCACCAGGGTCATCTCGTCTGATCTTATACCGCAATGCACCGCATACCGGGCATGCGTTCAGATCCTTGTATGCACCGCGGTAGAGGATGCAGTCATTAGGGCATGCATGTATCTTCTCCACCTCCAATCCTAGAGGGCATACGACCTTCTTTGCTGCGTATGTACTGTCGGGCAATTCGTTATCCTTTGGAAGCTTCTTCTTCAATATTTTTAGTAGCTTCTCAAAAACCTTTGTCAGCCACAGCATTATCTGCCTTCCACTGCAGCAATTCTAGTACGGTACCGAGCTTTGTGTTGCCATCTTCGCAATTGGGGTATAACCCTTTTTTGTGATCCTCTAACATGCGATCGAACTTCAGCTTCTCCTTTTGACTTTCGCATTGCGTCCTTGCATCGACAATGACCCGGCGGAGATCATCATCATCGGGCACATCGTCTGGTTCCTCTTGATCTTCAGCAGCTTCACTCGTTGCAGCATCATTGGGCACATCGTCTGGTTCCTCTTGATCTTCACCAGCTCCCCCCGTTGCAGCATCACTTTATTCAGGGGGCACATAGTTGTCATCGTACTCTTCTTCTTCGCCGTCTTCCATCATAACCCCTATTTCTCCGTGCCTCGTCCAAACATTATAGTGTGGCATGAAACCCTTGTAAAGCAGGTGGGAGTGAAGGATTTTCCGGTTAGAGTAAGACCTCGTATTCCCACATTCAGTGCATGGACAACACATAAAACCATTCTGCTTGTTTGCCTCAGCCGCATCGAGAAACTCGTGCACGCCCTTAATGTACTCGTGGGTGTGTCTATCACCGTACATCCATTGCCGGTTCATCTCCGTGCATTATATATAATTAAGTGTCCAAATTAATAGAAGTTCATCATCACATTAAAACCAAAGTGCATACATAGTTCTCATCTAACAACATATAGCTCTCTAGAGCATCTAATTAATTAAACCATACATTGAAACTATGTAAAACATTTCAATGCGAAAACAAATGCGATCATAATCGCAACCAAGGTAACAATTGATCCAACGGCATAATGATACCAAGCCTCGGTATGAATGGCATATTTTCTAATCTTTCTAATCTTCAAGCGCATTGCATCCATCTTGATCTTGTGATCATCGACGAGATCCGCAACATGCAACTCCAATATCATCTTCTCCTCCTCAATTTTTTTTATTTTTTCCTTCAACAAATTGTTTTCTTCTTCAACTAAATTTAACCTCTCGACAATAGGGTCGGTTGGCATTTCCGATTCACATACATCCTACATAAATAAAATCTATGTCACGTTGGTCGGCATAATTTTCATAAACAATAAATGAACCAATAGTTATAAAGATAATATATATACCACATCTGAATCATAGACAGGACGAGGGCCGACGGGGGCGGATACCAAAACCATCGCACTATATAAGATGTAATAATAAAAGTAAGAAAATTATACAAGTATCTATGTAAACATACAAGTAAGAATATTTTTCCTTTCAGAAAGAAGATAAGAACAAGAGGCTCACCACGGTGGTGCCGGCGATGAGCTCGGCGCGGGTGATCGACGGCGGTGAAGACGGGGATGGGGCGTGACGGACCGCTAAACCAAGACAAATATTATGGAAAATGGAGCTTGGAGGTCGAGCTTGGAGAGGAGAAAGCTTAAGTAGTGTGGCTCGGGCATTCCATCGAACACCATGTGTGCATAGGAGGTGAGCTAGAGCACCACCAAGCCCTCTCCCCCTCGGCCAGAGAAAAACAGAGCACTGGGGTGCTCTGCTCGCGAGCGAGGGGTATATATAGGCACCTCATTGGTCCCGGTTGGTGACTTGATCCGGGACTAAAGGGGAGCCTTTGGTCCCGGTTCAAGCCACCAGCCGGGACCAATGGTGGTGGGCCAGGAGCGAGGCCCATTGGTCCCGGTTCATCCCACCAACCGGGACCAAAATGTCCAGATGAACCGGGACCAATGGCCCACGTGGCCCGGCTTGCCCCCTGGGCTCACGAACTGGGACCAATGCCCACATTGGTCCCGGTTCTGGACTGAACCGGGACTAATGGGCTGACTCGGCCTGGACCAAAGCCCTGTTTTCTACTAGTGCATCCAGACTTGATTTTAGTCCCTTAATGCCAAGTTTGACAGCCATGGCATTGTTCTGCTTTATTCTTTTCATGCGCGCAAGCTCATAATCATTATGATGCTGTTCAGAATCTGAGATTCATGAAAACATAAAAAGTAGTCAGATTATCTATGGAATGCATTGCGGTTTCAACTCAGAGAGTGTCTCCCTATAAACCCCTACATATGCAAAGTTCACCTCCCCAACCGTGCTGACCAGACCACACACAGAGATACACACCCGAGCGGCGAACATGCATTTTCAAAACTAATTTAGGAACATTTAGCTGACCAATTAAACAACTCTGTTTTAATAATATCAGATTCGTATTTGAACAACTAAGCTTGTTTAGCTTGATGGGTGGAGTAGTGTTATTATGACATGAAGCACGTATTCTGATCGTATAGTGATCATAAAAGGGGGAAACTCTAAGCATATTTTTTTTAGCAAAAGAGGGTTTCCCCTCTGATTTCTATTAAAGAAACCACCACGGAACCAACATGATCAATTAAACCCTAAGCATGATCAATTAAACCGTATTATGGTTGTGCCATGGCAGATTTGAAGCTGCAAGCCGGAGAAATGATATTTAGCATCCATTGTTTGCTTCGAACTAAGAACTAAATTCTAAGAGCTGAAAAGAAAGTAGAGTAACCAAGTTAAGATCTATTTTCTGGTTGAGATCAAAAAGTTGAGGAGATATGAAGTACCACCTCTCTTGCGGCGCCGTGTAGGCATCGGGGGTGCGATGGCTGTCGGTGGCATTGAAGCAGATCTGTGACGGTAGACGGGTGCATCGGGGGATAAGTCCCGTTGCGGTGGAAGAGAAGGTCGTGTGAGCGGCCCCGGCAAAGAGGACGACGGCGCCGATGAAGCGAGAGGACGCGATGCAAGGCTATTGGTCCGTCTCCATGGATGAGAAACGTCCATCTCTAGCAGTGGACGACGCGGTCTTGGTAGGCGCTCCGGCATGGTGGAGGACGGTGGCGATGGATGGGGTGGCGGACGGAGGCTGGTATGGGAATGGGGTGTTCTAGCACGGACGGTGTATGAATGGGAAAATGGAGCGAGAGGTACGGGGAACCATGTTTTTGGGACGCGCCTGTCTGAAATATGGGAAAGTTACGAACTTATCCCCCGTTTCAAATTTGGACGTCTCGTCGGTTGGGGATAGGACGGTAATCTCGCATCTCCCAAATATTTGCCGGTAACTATTTTCGGCGAGGATAGGGTGTTTTGCCGTCCACGGTTGGCGCCCACGGTGTATGAACGGGGCTGATAGGTAGGGCGGTTGTGTCACGTCTGATGGAAGTTACACATCTGCCCCTATTTAAAATATTAGCCTACATCTATTTGGGACGAGGAGAGTTTGTTTTGCCGCCCACCGTGTATGAATGGGGAATGGAGGGAGAAACAGAGGTCTTTCGGACAAGCTTGAATCAAATGAGTTTTGCCGCCCATGTTTGACGCCCACCGTGTCGGAATGGGCTCAGAGGCGGTCGTGTCACGTCTAATTGAAGTTACTAACCTACCCCTATTTAGAGCAGTGGAAATCGGGCCGATGGATTGTCCGTGTAATGGGTAGACAGTAATTTCCATCTCCCAAACACTTGGCTTTGGGCAGCCGATGTGGGTGTGGAGATTTTGCTGTTTCTTTCGAATTTTGGGACAATAAGCATCCACCTTTACCCTGGCAACTAAATTCGAATCCATTTTGTATTCCTATATGAATCTTTATAAATCATTCTATGTGTTTTTATATATCTTCAAAAGGACGACGAAGATGTATTCCACTGTCATATATGAATATGGTTTACAAATGCCGATACTCAAATTTAGAAACTAGAATCCAGTTTAAGGTGAATTCGAATATTTGGAACACTTCATGTCCAACTCAAATGTCACATGTAGCATAATGTGTACTCCCATTTAGATATGTACACAAGCGATGTATCAAGATTCAAATACCAAGTCAATCAACCAAGAATGTACGGAACTAACAGACATATAAACACTTATAGAGTATATGGATCAATAATATCAACTAACATACATAAGCCAGGCCGCTGTACTTTTTTTTGCTACAACAGCATCCTTTTTTTAGCCAGCATCTTGGCCCTTTCCGATGCGTGCCACTTATGGTCCATCTATAATACTATTGTTGAATGCACATTCAGCCCGATTGGCATATTTGTAGGTCTGGCACAGCAATCCAAATGAAATGTCTCCGAGTCTTATCAATTAATACAGACTTGTGCTCAAATAAAATTACAAACAAAAAAACAAAAAAACAATTATTACATGATCTCTAAAACAAATGGTTTGATTGATTACATGAATAGACAACACAAAGGTTATTCAACTATGGAAAGAACATTTCACCTATGATTTACCAAGTGGGAATTTAATTTCCTTTTTTCCTTCAGGACCTTAACAATCTGGTCAGTCTCGGCTTGCTTCGTTTTGAAATCCACCAAATATTTAATGGTTGTCTTAAGTACTGCTTGTGATTGTGCTGTTTGCTTCCTCAACATGTCAACTTCATCTCTAAGTGCAGAAGCAGAATCTCTTTCTACCACTAGTTTAGCCTCTAGAGCATCAGCAGTTGGCAATTCATAATGCACGATTGGGACGGTGCCACTACTGTGGGATGATGCAATGTCCATGGGGACCTTGCTCTTTGATCTTGGGCTAACCTGTTTTGCCATTAAAGTTCTGATTGGATTCAGAAAAGTTGAAGTTAGCAAAACATCTCAACTGGGAGTTATAACAGCAAACCAGTTAAACAAACAAGGAATTAAAGAGTTTCAATTGGATGATGAAAAGTAGTTATTAACATCATTGTAACCCACTCTTGCAGCAGCAAAGCAGTTAAACAAACAAGTAGATATTTAAGTTAAGGCAAACAGATAATTCTTAACAATAAGTATCAAACACATAGATAGGCACAGTCTACGATATGATTAACAGGGCGTGCCATTATGTAATCACTAGCAAACTAAATTAAGCCAAGCAACGTAATTGAACAATTTTGCAATAAGTGGCTAACTAAAATTCCAAGAAGCAGGTAACTGAACTTACGCTAGTTCTTTGTACAGGCACACTGCAACTTGTTTTTCGCTTACAAGGTTGTAGGAAGGATTCCATGGCATCAATTGCTTGGATACGCAGTCCCAATACTTCTTTCTTCCCACACTGCATGGGTAAGTCGAATGGTTAATCTGGTAAGATGGTGCGTCCTTGATATGTTATATGAGGACGTGTAGTCAGACTAGTTGTAGCCAAACACATTATACTGGATTTTACTGTATATTTCATGTGATTACTTTTGGCATATCGAGATCTAAGCAATCTAATATAGGATGAAAAGACTGGCATCCTTCACATTATTGGCGAACTCAGTTCATAGAAACAAGCAATTCAACCATTCTGTTGGTAAATCAAAAGCGCCAATGGAATATTTTTCAATATCCAATCATACACGCAAAAAGGGGCGACGCCACCATAGGGGCTTGGTATGGGCGGCCGCCTCAGGTGGCTGGAAAGTGTGCATCTAGTTTGAGTCGTTCAGGTTGGCCCAAGCTAGTTTTGTTCGTCCCAACGCACGAGCAGGCAATGTAAAAAATGAAGAAAAATGTTTCAATTTGGATGGGCCAATAACATAAGTGCAAGGCAGGCCCTATAGCAGGCTCGCGGCCCAAATGAGCGCCTCCCATATCAATCGACAGCAGGAAAAATCCCAATTCATTCGCTCCAGCCTCCAGTCTGGTTCGCTCCTAACCTAGCCACCGCTGGACAGACCGACATAGCACTTCCTCGCGCCCTCGTTGGAGGGCGGTCGCCGGGCTTCAAGCGAATGGAAGGACAAGAAGATGAAGATCCAACCCTAGGTGTAGCCTGCGTGGGAGGCAGCGGCGGCAGCACGGGCATGGCATCGAGCTTGCGCAAACGGACAGTCACTAATTGTAAGAGTAGCATGTGCAACGAGCAGATACATCACATCCCTGATTATATCTAATTCAACTCTTCAATTTCTGGCCAATAGTTAAACCTGACGGTGTTGTAAAACTGCTTGTATGTAGGGAATCTATGAGAAAATGAAACCAATTTTTACTTATTTATAACTCCCCCAATCAATACGGAACTGACTAAATCTGATGTATCTAATCAAGTTTCCGGTGCAAACATACAAGCTCATGTTGTTCTTGAGCCTAAAGTGTCTAATGAACAGACTGCTAATGAAGGATTTGATGCAAACATTTTACATGCTCCTGGTGATGAACATATAGTGTCTAATGAGGGATCTAATGCAAACATTTTGCAAGCTCATTGAAGGATTTAGTGTCTAATGATGATCTACTACGTTGAGAGAGACAGAGATTTGCAGGCATTGATGACAAGCAAATTATAGTGCATTTTCATAGCTTGAGGAAACGTCGAGGCCATCTACCAGAAAGTCCCCGTGTCATGACAACATAGCATAAATACTTTTCTAATCTGTTGTTTGAAACTATTGGCATACTTGTGCAGGATAGATATATTGATATGCAGTTTGCGCACTGGTTATACGTGCAATTACACTTTGATATTTTCAGCCAGAGAACGAATAATTCAAGCAGGTATAGACCATGTTTGTAGTCCTTGTACACCATGTTGCATTTTGTGTTTTTTGGTGCTTGCATCATTTAGTGTTTATAATCTGAACTACTTTGGATCATTAGCTGGTTTTCAAAGTGCATGTAGCTTCACATTTCTCAAGTTATGTTGATTTCCGGAGTGCAAGTGCCTTCGTATTTTTTAAGTTAAATGTTCGCCCTGGTAACTTGAATTCGTGGATCAGCCACTGCACACAAATCATACACGAATGCCAGTACGAATTAAATGAAATGCAGGGACTTACGCTAGCTCGTTGTACAAGCTCACTGCAGCTCTGCTTGCGCTTGGGATGTTCCATGTACAAGTCCATATTACCACTTGCTTGGATGTGCAGGCCTTGTGCTCCTTGCATCCCCCTCTGCATTTTTGACACGGCGAATGGTTGATCAAATAAGAGGAATCGACCTTGATGTTGTACCGGAGGACAGATACTTACAAGGTTATACGGGTGTGCAGGATGTGTACCAGATCCCGTAGCGCCGTCATGCTTCGCTAAAATATGGATTTGCTTGTTTCAGATGATATCTCCAGAAGAAATAAGAGTTAAGGTCAGAGTTGCATAGGCGTGTAAGCTAAGAGAGCAGTGAAAGGATATCCAAACATCGTCGGAACAGTGCACAAGGGAGTGATGTGTGGATACCTAGTTCGGGCCGGCGTTTGGGCATGCTCGCCTAGCTAGAGTGCGGGTCACTTCAGAGCCGTTGAGGGTGATGCGCTAGCGTTGGCTGGCCGCGCACGGATGCAGATCTTGAGTGGCAGCGGAGCGCTACGATGCGGTGGACGAGACCGTTGGTGAAGCCCCAACGGCCTCGGGGGGCGGAGGTGCGACGATGTGCTCGGTGAAGTAGCCCCGGCGAGCTGGGAGACGGCATCGGTGAAGCGCACGTGATGCGGTGGAACTCAGTGTCTGTGAGGCACGTCGGTTGCGGCGGCCGACGTTGTCGGTGGACCACCCGGTGCGATGGACGAGGGCGTAGATGAGGTAGCTCCGGTGCGGTGGTGAAGCGCGACCGTCGTCTTCGTCGTCGTCGTCGGGCACAGAGGTGGGGAACGGTGGGGAAAGAGACGAGACGAGGGGCGATTCGAGGGTTGGCGGCGAATTAGGGATTTGAGCAATCTGGACGCGGAAGGGGACAGTGGAGAAGAGAGATTTTGCAGGGCTGGAATTGGGGCCACCAGATATTTCAATCTGAAACATGGAAGCGCAAACTTATATTGTCGTCATCCTTTTTTTGGGGGGAGGGGGGGTGGGTGGCTGGGTGCTACGCGTCCGTCCGACACACGCGACCACCCCGACCGGACTATGCTTCGGTGCCTTAAGGCACCTGCCTTTCTGTCCATGACATATGGGCCCAACAGGTGGCTGGCCCACATCTTAGTGACCCAAAGGCAGTTGCCTTTAAGGCACCGAAGCAGCGCTCACCCCGACACGACCCTGGTTTGCCTGGTGCGCCTACATTTGAGAATGCAAACGAATCTTCTTTCATTTGCAAATGAATCTGTATGTATTACCATGCCCGTGTTTTCCTTGCAATAATTAGTCATTCGAAACGAGATACTCCATCCGTTCACTTTTGTAAGTCGTTTCAAACAACTTAAAATGAACTGTTTTGCACATTGTCTGAAATGTCTTCAAGGTCTTATAAAAGTGAACAGAGGGGGTACTATAAATTAATTAATGAGGAGTTATTTGAAAAAAAAATCAAAACAGTACCCACACTAACGTGGATTAGAGTGTGTCTCACATAATTAGTTATTTGAATTAGAGTGTGTGTCACGTAGTTAGTTATTTGAATTAGAGTGTGTGTCACGTAGCGATCTCCAATTCTAACGTGGATTTCGCACTTCACTGTATTCACACTACTTTTTAATACAAATTCATCTATATATGATGAACAGCATGGCAATGAGAAAACTTTTGGATGGATTCAAACATATGACCTACAAAATAGCACAACAAACTAAGTCAATGTCAACTTTTCGAAACTTAGTATGGCACGAATTCGAAATAATTACCCGTATGTCTGGTCCTCGGTTCAAATCTTACAATGTACACCGAATTGAAACATCGATATTAAGTCTCGTACTACGTATATTCAAATGTTGTTTTTAGCCCCCCCCCCCACCCCCCGCACAAATGCTACATACTCCCTGTATCGGTCAATCCTCCTCTCCTAACCACCTTAGGAAGCTATCGGTTTCCAACACACGTTCATTCTTTCTCTCCATGTTTCGATCTCTAAGTCTCTCAACTACACAACCCCTTTTTCCACTCTGTTACCAAATGTATTTACCTCACACACCCGCCATTGCACCCCATGCCGAGCTCTTTCTCTCCCCCCTCTCCCTCTCACCCTCTCGCGCTAAATACATGCATTGCCTATCTAGCCCCCAACCTCTTGTGCATGCGCACGCACGCACGTTGTATATCTAGGTCACTCCCTCGAGACTGTCTCACTCTTTCTTCCGCACGGTGGGCCACACTCGCTCAATCTCGCTCTCTTTATCCGAGTCTCGTTTAACCTCGTTTTCTTTCACACACAAATGATATATCTCCCTATTCGGGCCTCGATCGACACACTCTATACTCTCTCATGCAGATTGTCTATCTAGGTCAGTCCATCCAAGCCACCACCACTCTTTCGACCTCATGGTGGGCCACGCTCACTCACTCAATCTCTCTCTCTCTCTCTCTCTCTCTCTCTCTCTCTCCGTATGTATCGATTGACCTCGCTCTTTCTCGGACAAAAACGATATATCACCATGTTTGAGCCCAATTCGACCTATTCACATTGTATACTCTCTCACGCACATCGTCTATCTAGGTCACTCTCTCCAACCCGTCTCACTCTTTCGATCTAACGGCGACCCTATGTGATCGGTTGACCTTGCTTCCTCCCACGCACAAAATATATCTACACGCCTGTGACCGGATCATCTCTCAAGCTCTATCTTACAGCCCTCACCCTTGCCAAAAAGCTCAATCGGACAATATCTCTCCAGAGCATATATATTTGTTCAATGAATGTCGGACCATACTCACTTTGTCTCTCTATCTATATGTCTCTCAATTGACCTCGCTTTCTCACACCGTATCTTCCACGCATTGAAGCTACTACCTCTCCATCCCTCGTAAAGCCGGAGCTATTTACATTGCGAGGGGCACTCCAACCTTGGATTAATTTGTGTAGGCATTTATTCCGGTCGGTTTAGATTATATTTTCATAGCATTCGGCCCACAACTACTCCAAACACCGTTGCAACCCACGCAACTACCCTAGTTGATTTCCCTCTGGCTCGGTTATCGCTCTCTCGCACGTCCTTTCTCACCTTCAATGTCGCACCATGGTATTATTGAAAAAACTATGTTATTCTCTTTAATTATTATAAATAAGCTACAGAACTACACACCGATAGTCCACTTAGAATGGAACAAATTTCGACCCACAAATTAAAGTGGTACAAACTACACACCGAGGGGCCCACATGTCATGAAACGAATTTGGACCCATATACAAATTAAAAAATAAAGGATGAGGATCGAACATGCGACCAGGCCTTCAAGCCACACGTTAAGAGTAGGCAACATACGTAGAATAGCAATGTTTGTTGTACCCCCTTTGTTCACATAATGTTTTTATATTACCACAGCCTAATTAATGGATAACATGTAATATTATTTTTAGTACTATTCGCCTTCACTTACTGGTGGGTTCTATGTGTGCCCTCTCTCTCTCCTCCCCGTCTGCGTTTAGACGCACGGGCAAACAGGAAGAACTCGTGGGTGATGTTGCCGTTGACCATATCTGGACGCGTTCACAAGTTACTGCACCAGTTTCACGTACTAGCAGCACTAGTCAGTGTGTACGTGCAATGCACGTTAATTTGGATGTATATTAAGTGCATGCGGATATTAACTACTAGGATATTATTTGCGTGTTGTCATGTGATTAGCACTATTTTTGGCATGAAATTAACTGCACGCTAAACGTGTTGAGCGCTCGACATTGAAGCAGTCTAGGTCGTTGGATGACAAGGAATACATGTGGCTTGATGACGTTTTATATTTAATTTGATACGGCTCTAGCAGAACATTCAATCGATCAAACCATACATTTCGTTCAGTCTGACTTCGACTTTAAATTATACGACGATCGATATAAAATAAACGGAAATGATAAACGTTTGGATTTTAAGCATGGCAATCCGAAAGTTTTTCATGGCAAATTTAGATTACGCGGCGGCGGGGGGGGGGGGCATCTCGCGGTGGGAAGCGGCTCCTCTGTCGTGCTCTGTGTGTCGTCGGGGCACTGACCGACGGCAACGGCGGTGTCTTGCGCCGTTGTTGGCGTACTCCTGGACGTTGGCCTAGATTCAAGGAAGGCCAAAATGTTCTGGACTTCAGAGCGAGTCGACTGGCGGGAGGAGACGACTGGCGTTGGTGCAAGGAAGCGGTCGACGGCGGCCATCCATGCTGCTGAGGGGGGCACTGGCACCCGCGCGAGGACAGGCGCTGTCAACGGCGCGACAGAGACATTCTTGTGCACGGGCACCGGCACGGGCGCGCACGTCAGTGCACGCGCAGGCGCAGGCGCTGGCAGGTGCACGGGCGTGCGCGTCAGTGCACGCACAGGCGCATGCACTGGCAGGTGCACGGGCGCATGAAAGTCGGCGGGCACCTCGTGGAACCCCGTGGGATCAAGCTCGGTGACAATGTGCGGCTCCCAGCCCATCAATGCCACGGGGATGGGCGTTGGCGCAGTCAGGGCGACGGGAGCCGGAACGGGAGCGGGGACAGGCGCGGCGTCTTCCCGCAAGGCCAGTTCAAGCTCGTCCCAAAGCGTCATATGTTCTTGAGACTCCGGCTGGGTGTCTTCCTCAGGAAACTGGAACACTAAGAGCAGACCATCGTGATGCGGCATGGCGTACGTTTAGGTCAGGCTAGTTGGAGGTAGACGACAGGAGAATCGGAGAGGAAGAGAGAGGATTGTAGCGATACTCCCTCCTTTCCGGTTTATAAGGCTCAATTCAAAAATCTCACCAACCAAGGTAGATAGTGAGTGGTGGAATATTTTTGTATTTTGCAAAAGCACCCAATTAATGCTCTTGTTTTTCTCAAAAAAATATGTTTACCAATGCATTAATTGCAATGCATGCATGCATAAATTACATGCATTGGTCAATTTTCTCTTAATACTTGCATGCAATGATTTAATTTACCTTGGAATCTGAACATGTGAAGGGAAACAACAAAATTGAGCCTTATAAAATGGAAAAACTAATATTTTGAGATAAGCCCTATAAACCGGAAAGGATGGAGTACCGGGTAGTGCGGGGTTGATTTTAAACCTCGGCGTCGGCGACATTAAAAGTGGGAGCAGTTGGGACGACGGTGGGCGGCGAAGCCTGGTCAAAGGGCTCGCCTCCTGATGAGCCTGCACAGCGGTCTGCTCGCACGCCTCCCTGACAGCCGGCACAGCGGTCTGCTCGCACGCCTCCTGTCAACTCACACGCTTGCTTGGACGACACCTGTCGATTGCCGATGAGAAGCGGGGACTCGTGGCGGCACGTAAACGCCCACAGTTTCAATAGTGAAAGCGTTCGCCTTAACGTGACAGGTCTTTCTTCCAAAATACCTTGGCTCTTCATTTGTGCAACTTGTCATAAACAACTTGTCTCAAATTGAAGAAAAAACTTACGAAGTAATATTTGTGCCATATCACGTGACCATGCTTAGTTTCAAGAATTTATGCTCACTTTTGGATTTTCTGAAATTTAAGATTCAGGATTCGAAACAATATCATAACCTGCATCATGCAATAAATTTTCAAGCCGTACATCTGTCCTGTTGTATTTCTTAAGAAAGGATTTGGTCAAACATTTTGCTTAGTTAGACTTCAGACAAGTTATATATGCAGAGTAAAAGGATAATCCCTCCGTACCAGTGCATTGCCTGATATATTAACTCAAGTACTAGGCACGAACAAACGGGCTCAATTCTATGCTCATCCTGGTGTAGTAGTAGTAGTACTAGGCAATGCAGTTGACGGGTGACCTTGACGAGCGGCGACCGAGGGAATTGAACCGTGCTTGGCACGGTTGGTAATGTTGTCTAGTTACTAAAGCATCCCTCCATTGTTCATCGGTCGTCATTATGGACTGGGGACATGAGGGGAATTTCCTAGGGCTGGAATTCTGGCCGCCAGATATTTTGACTTGAAACGCCGAGGCTTGACTGGTTGGGGTAACGGGGTTGCCCAATGTGCGTACCACGCACGCCACCGAAGGACACGAGCCCGCTTTTTTTAGGATCAACACGAGCCAAGGTCTGGCTGGTACGCCGTTGGGTCCTACCATTCGAGAATACGAAAGGAACCTTTTAAATTACCGAACGAATCTATGTGTATTACAATACCCGTATTTTCTTTGCAAATACTAATCTCAATGTGGTAATTGATTTTTGACGAGTTGTTGAATTAGAGTGAGTTTGTGATATAGTGATCTCAACGTGGATTTCACATTTCATGGTATCCCTAGTAAGTTTTCCAGTGCAAATTCAAATTTAAAAGATGAACAATATGGAGGTGAGAAAACTTTGTATGTATCAAGCATATGACCACACACACACACACAGAGACACACACACGCACGAACACAACAACAATCCAATAAGTATAGTGCATCTATTTTTCCAAACCATGCATGTATGACACGAATTCAAAAATACTCCTTCTATTCCTAAATATTAGTCTTTTAGAGAGTTCAACAAGTGACTACATACGGAGCAAAATGAGTGAATCTAGACTCTAAAATATGTCTATATACATCCGTATGTGCCAATCCATTTGAAGCCTCAAAAAAAACTAATATTTGGGAACGAAGGGAGTAAAATGTAAGACATCCATGGTCCTCAGTTCAATATTTAAAATGAACATGAAACTGAAACATGAATATTAAGTCTATTACTACAGTACATGCAAATGTTTTGTTTAGGCGGAGCTATGATTGTCGGGGGTCAACCCCTCGACCTTAGATAAAATTGTGGAGCTCTGTTTAGGGTTGTTTAGATTATATTTGTCCCCACCCTCCTAGCCACCGATTGGTTGTGCACCCCCACATCTCCTCCCCGGGAGAATATCATGTGCCCCCATATCTTAGATGCTATATGCCGATACGAGTTGCTTGGAGCTTGTAGATCTGAGATATAGCAACTCACATGACGTGTCTTAATATTTCTGCAGGAAACCTTGGTGAGTTTGAGAATTGCACACAATTTGTACAAAAACTACTTAGATGCCCTTTGATCCCATATCCAACGACCTCGAAGCTCGTATCACCGTAGCATCTAAGATGAAGGAGGACATCATATTCTCCTGTATGTAAGAATATCATGTGCTACCACACCTTAGATGCTTTGGTGATACAAGCTCTTCAGAGGTGTTGGATTTGTGACCCAACACCTCCTCGGTGGTTCGAATGGTTTTTTGTAGAGAAGCCCCAAAAGAGTTCGGCCACTGCTTACAAGCACAAAGACTGCTCAGATGCCATTGGATCTCAGATTAAACGACCTCCAAGCTCGTATCACCGTAGCATCCAAGCTGCGATAGCACCTTATGTTTTCTCGCACGGGAGAGTATGAGGTGCTCCCGCACCGTAGATTCTATGGTGATACGAGTTCACTGACATCTAACGTCCCACAATAGGAGGTTTGAATGTTTTTGCAATATACGGCTGATAGAGTTTGGGAAATGCGCAGAAAGTACAAGTACTACGCATGTGCCATCTGATCACTGATCATATGACCTAGATGCTCATATCACCGTAGCGGGTAATTAAGCTACGGGGAGCACCTAATATGAGCACCGGGGAGCCGTTGGATCGAAGATGCAGCAGCACACACGAGGCCTGAATGTTTTATTTGCAAAAAAAACCTTTGGAGAGTTTGGAAATTGCGCATAATTACAAAGACTACTCCTAAGCCATTGGATCTCACTTCCAATGGTGCAAAAACTCGTATCACCATAGTATCTAAGCTGCGGGGTGGATGTGATATTCTATGCCGCTGTCATTTTTGTTCGTAAACTTGCAAAATACGTGTAACTCGTGCCATTACTTGTCTAACCGCGCAAAGTATTTGTTCAAAAAAACCATCCTACACTGAAATATCGGAACAACACACGGGGGTCCGACTTGTCATTAATCAAATTTGGACCTAAAACTAACAAATCTGAAAGACGAGATTCGAACTGGCAACCTGGACTACAAAGCGTAAGTCGATAGCCTGAAAAAACAAACGGTTGTTGGCTTTGTCCCATAACTTGATTTTATTTATACAATACTTTCGTTGAGTAGAGTAGAGGGAGTGCCTCGTCAACACGTGCATGACCATTGTCTCACTTACTGGTGGGTCCCAGGTCTGCGATCTCAATCTCTCTTCTCTCCATCGTCTAACCTTTGCACGGGCACACACGAAGAGCAGCGCTAGCTTGCCATGGTGTTATTACAACTAAAAAAGCTTGGAAAATAGAAGAATCGCCTAGAACAAGAGACGTTGTGGCTGGTCGAGACGGGGCTAACCACATTTATCCTCCGTGCAACGTTTGCATGATGAAGCTGTGTGGCTAGTGGGGTGTTTTCGACCGACTGGTTGGGTTCCGAGGTCGAACCATAGGTACTACGTCTAGTGGGGTGTACACGCACATTTTTCCTCCGTGCCGAGACGTGGCACACCCTACCGCGCGGTTTCAGGGTCCTCCCGGGTGGTGCACGCATATATTCTTCCTGACGTGGGATGCCCTACCGCGCGTTTTCTGGGTCCTCCTCGGTCATAGCGCCGAAGCAAGTAAATGAGTCGTCAAATCACAAAAGACCACCTTTCCCACCGAGTACATCAGTGAAGCACGGTGGCTAGCTAGTTGGGCTAGTTCGACCGATTAGCTAGGCCGCCGCCACATTTGTTTTTTCACCCCTTTTTTTATCTACTTGCCGGCAGGTAAATATAAAATATCCACCGCGGCGTTGCTCTGGTGTTTGGGTGCGGCAGGATTTTTATTTTTTTGATTGACAGGAGCAGGCGCGGCAGGATTTTTAATTTTTGATTGATGGGAGCAGGCGCGGCAGCAACTAGTCACGATGACTCCGCCTGTAAAAACCCACCGCTCCCTGATGTGAGAAGTCGTTGACTGGTGTTTTACCGTGGTGAAAACCAAAAGATTTCCTGCTCCCTCCGCCTTCCCATAGATTGCATTGCCTTTCAGCCATTTCGCCCCCTTTGCTTCCTCTCCCCATTGCTTCTACCTGGTGCCATGGCGGCGCAGCAGATCACGGAGTCCGAGGTGAGGCTCCTGACACAGGAGCTCCATGCCAAGGATGCGGAGCTCAGGGCCAAGGACGTGGAGCTCCGTGAGCTCAAGGAGGAGAGGAGTGACATGCTCCTCCGTTATGTGCGGGAGTTCAGGGAGCTTCAAAAGCGGCAGGCATCCACCACAAAGATGCTCGAGGCGTCGGCGGCGTTGCTGCAGAAAGCGGGAGATACGCTAGGCCGTCAGGGGAGCCGGCTGGAGCGCAAGTGGGCCGATCGTGACGAGGTCCAGGATCGCCTCAGCCACTTGGTGAACCAAGTTGCCACGCACGTGTTGCGGCTGCGAGATGCCTACCGTCGTGCCAATGCGACAATGCCGGCCGTCGGGCTAAACCCGTTCGACCACCCGGTCGACTTCAATGAGCTGCGGCTTCCTGACCTGGTCTCCTTCTTCACCTATATCTCTGAGGAGCTAAGCCGTCTCCGCGCGATGGTGGAGGCTGAGCTGGACAAGGAGGGGTTGCGGGTTGCCTTCGCCGTTGCCAGGAAAATCCTTTCAGGGCTCCGTCACCGGAATCCATTCATGCCATTGGACGCCGTCTTTGACGAGCTGGCTCCCGTCAACCGGGAGCGGACTCTGCGGGCGGTTGCACCCTGCATCACCAATATCGTGCGCCTCGAGAAGCAGAGGGACTTCGGTGGTGTTTAGGGGCCCTCTGCATGGGCATGTCCATGTCTCGGCGCAACATGACCATTGGATCAAACTCAGATGGTGCAGATCAGTCACTGTAGCACAAAGAGTGTGGGTGTGTTTGGTTGCATTCTCATCTCAATATAGTTGTTTCCTCTTCGTGTATTTTTGTCAACCTACTAGTGTGGACTCATACACCCTTCATGCACTCTGCCAAACACCCAAAAGTGGGTCAAGAAGGGAACTGTTGCTCCCATCCCGTTCACCCTTCATACACCCTACCTAACACTATTCGTGCTTCATATGGTTCATGTTTCGTGGAGTAGGGTAGCACCGTACTCTCCATGCACTGTGGACCTATTCCTATTAACATTGATCTCACCATTCATTCTCGACCGGACAGTCGAAAAAGCGGTACTATGTTACATATAGGAGTAGTTGACATGCGCACAACATCATTTGTTATTGTCATATCTTACTACACTAGCAACAAGATTGTGTAGTACTGATGTATGAACCACTGCACATGCCTAGTAGTAGGAGCACTGTGTATGTTCAAGTGGCTGCCATGTTTCACACTCCTCCATCGTAAAAGTGGAAACGCTTGCTGTAATCATTTTTTTCTGCTAAAAAACAGTGAACACGCTCTACCGTGCGGATCCTCCTCCAGCCATGCACTAAATTACTCACTTTCGCCGACGTGTGGGACAGCCAGCATCGGGGTCCACCAGCCATGCACTAAATTACTCCGTAGTAGAGTGACGGTAGACTACCCTGATCGAAGCGCCGCAGTAATGCCCAATGAGCCGTCCAATCACAAAACCCCCTCCTTTCCAACAGTAAGTTGGATGGATGAAGCAACCATCATTTCACTTTTCTCTCTCAGCTTCCTCTCTACCCAACCCTTGCTTTTGCCTCATCTTGTTCCTCATTTCTTGAAGAAAACCCCGACCTGCTTCTGCCATTGTTCTTCTCTCCCAAAGAAGGAAAGGTGAGCACATCAATGGTGTTGATTCTGGCCAAGGCCCGATCTTGCAACCCCGAGACTGATCCTATAACTCCCTCTCTTTTCTTCTTTTGGGTTTGTGATTATGGTTTCTTTTCTTTTATTTCTATTTGACAGTTTCTTGATGGGCGCTGGAGCACCGGCCGAACTGATGTCTATGGCTCCAGCCACAACCGTTGAGGCTCATGGTACGAAGAAGCGCAAGCACCCCACCGAGACCACCACAGACAAGCTCAAAGCCATCGCCCTATCCAAGCCCCCCTCTCCGGGATCCCTCATTAAGCAAGTCCAGGTAATATCTCTTCTTGGCGATCTTTTTCTCGATCTTGATCGTGTTTTTTCATCTAACACGCAGTACTAGTACTAGTAGTACAACTTTCTGGGTGATCTTGCATGTGATTTTTGTGTGCCAAATGACGGTTCTAAATTCCTCTTTTGACCAAAACATGCGAGAGGTTGACACTGATTTCTTATAGATTACTTTGAACTACTCCCTCTGTCCCAAATTTCTTGTCTTAGATTTGTCTAGATACGGATGTATCTAATACTAAAATGTGACTTGATACATCCGTATGTAGACAAATCTAAGACAAGAATTTTGGGACGGAGGGAGTACTTTATGAACATCAATGCTACCTTTTAAGAGGGTATATTTGCCTCAGTAACTTGTGCTATGGATTTTGCATGTAATCCCTCTGCTCTCATGCCTTTGAAGACATGTTCTAGTGTCTTTGTTCACTCATTTCTGTGCGTATATGTAGTCATATATGGAGTATAATATCGAAAATCATCTTATATTTCTGAACGGAGGTAGTAATAAAATATGGTTTCTGTTTGAATTAGAACCAGGTCCACGGTGGAGATGAAGTTCTCAAAGTCATGTCGTGTGAACTGGAAGACCTGATGATGAGTTCTACTGCTGAACTATCCAGCTGCTGTGTCCTTGTCGCCACGTGTCCTGAACTAGTGTATTCCTGTAGCATTGTTGTCAGGCGTGTTCTCGAGGCTGTACTTGACCACAACAATTTCCTGGTTGTGCCTTCGATTACGAAGGGTGTGGTTCTTGTAAAGCTTCCCAACAAATCTGATGCGACCTGTCTTCATCATCATGTTTATGAGTGGAAAGACCACTCTGTTAGGTTCTCCAAGGTTGACAAGATGGTGATGGTGCGTGTAGACATCTCACACGAAGTCCATGGCCTAGTCACTTATGCGGGGTCCATCCCGTAGGTCGGTGGCAAGAAATAATCTGCAGAGTTTAGTTAGTGCAACTTTGCTTGTCTGTAGTAAGTACCATTGTTCAGTACTTGATTTGTATTTGTGAACCCTGTATTGTTTATTAGTACTGCCGCTTTTGATGTGTGGTCAGTCCTGAGAACGGTCTATGTTAATGTCTGTCCACTCAATTTAGTCTGTATATTTTGAAGTATCCAGATCATATTTTTTGTGAGGGCGGCTTATCAATTATGGTTACACTCCAATATATGTATGCATTGCAGGGTTTATCGCACCCACCAGGATTTCCAGTCCCATGGATGTTCGGTCCATACGATTTGTCACGACCTTTGGACTGTCCTGCTTGTGGGAGTAGGTAGGGCCCCTGCATGCCACGCGTAGTTGGACGATCAATCTTCTATTTAGTACTTCAACATAGTGATTTCCTGGTAAGGATTCACTCGTGTCACATCAAGTAAATCTTATTGATTTACTATCTAAATTTTATTGATTTAATGTCATGTTTTCTTTCTTTTCCTGCAATTTTACGATGCAGGTTTTGCCATGTGACATTCATCACAGAATAAACCGTTTGGTTTGCTCTACGATGGCTATTTTTGCAGGTTTCACTTCTTATGTCGTGTCAGTAACGAAGGCACTGTCCATCACTTATATTACTGGAAAAAAATGGACCAGTCTGTTGTCTGAGTACAAGCTGAATCCCTATGATGAACTGCAGTTTGGTTTAACAAAAACGCCACAATTAGTCCTTCTCGCGTTTAAAAGAAATGAAGAAAAAAAACTAGATCACGGTCACGGATCCTAGTCAAGTTAGAAAGCTGATCATAGCAGACCAGACACGATCGCCGTTGTCTCGCACAGATCGAGCACCGGCAGTTGCTCTAGCACTGACAGCGGCAGCAGCTCAGTCTGATCCAGCTAAGGATTGGGCACCGACCGCGTCAGCGGATCAGTCTGATCTACCGGAGGATCGGGCATCGACACCGGCATCAGCTCTACAAGGAGCACCATCTCCGGCGGCAGCAGCGGCTTCGGCACTTGCACTAACACTTGCACTTGCATCTGCTCTGGCACGTGCAGTTGCACCGGCAACAGACTGGGCTGCAGTTCGCACTTCATATACCAAAGTCCTTACAAAAACCGACATGTCCACCTTCTTGGTAAGCATTGGCCACCCAAGTGCTTCGTTCTTTTTTCTTTCCATGTTGTTTCACATGATTCACTGTGTTGATCTAACTGTTTGGGTATGTCTTCTTGTTTGCAAACAGAGAATTCCTAGAGCAACGAGGGAGTCGTTCAACAATTCGGGCGACCGCGGCCAAGTTTCTCTTACCATGCGCAGCCTTGGTGTGAATGAACCTGCTCAATATACCGTAAGTACAAAGGATGGTCGCATGATGATTGATGCTAAAGGATGGTCAAGGTTCAAATCTAAATCATATCTTGCGGTAGGGGATGATGTCAAAATCAAACTTTCTCGGCAAGGAGAGCTGGTCCAAATCAACTTTAAAATTAGCAGCACGCAACTGCCGAACTGATCTATTCTCCGAGATATTTTGATGTAATAATCTGGCATGCTAAAACAAGTGTCCTGTGTATAAGTAGTACGACAGTATTATTTATCACATGGTATATCGTTGATAGAATTGCAACTCTGATTGCTGGTTAGGAACTGTCATTCGATTTCATTCCAACAGCTACCGTGCTTTATTCAATTTTGTGTATTCGCCTTGCGACAGCATCTAAAACCAGCGCCGTACCGATCGCTCGCAATATGAAAAGCACTGAGGTAGAACACATGGGCCCCTAAACATGCAGGGTCGGCCTGCGGCCCAAAGTCCAGAACCGTTAGCCTATCTGAGTATTATATTCTCAGCTGAACCCCCATAAAAAAGTTGAACCCCCATAATGCCCATGCGTTGCAGAGGGAGTATATTTCTCGGCAAGGTGAGCCTATGATATAAAAGATTTGTATATTTCTTTACAGAGGGACTATCTCTCTGTCAAAAGATATATTTATGTGTAACTAGTTACTCCTGTCTTTCTACTTCCTTTCGCTGATATGTGGGGCAACCGGCAATGGGGTCCACGTGCCATATGCACAAATTAGAGTGCAAAACTTCACGGTAGACACACCCCGGTCGTAGCGCCGCAGTAATGCCCAATGAGCCGTCAAATCACACCCCCCTTCCAGCTTTAGCAGTAAGCTGGACGGACGAAGCGGCAATATTTCACTGGGCCTGAATCCCCTTCTCCCTCGTCTGCTTGTTCAGAGAAAACCCCCTCTCGGCGATTGCATAGGGCTTTCTCATGGAGAACCAGGTACGAATTCTTCATCCATCCCCGATAAACCCAAGTCCCTTGGTCGCAGGTAATCCTAGGATGGCAGCCGCTGCCGTTGATGCATTTTTCTTCCTACTGAATCTAGTGTGTTTCATTTGCAGTGCCCAAAGTGCGAGTACCCTACAGGTTTCTGCGCCCTCGGCGAGACGCCACACTTGTTCCTTCTCATCCTAACACAACATTTTGAAACACGCACAGTATGTTCCTAGAATCCTCTTTTCTATCCGGGAGGGTGGGGTTTTTTTGAACATGTTGTGTTCTCATATTATTTTTCCTGCAGTGTATTATTTTCTCTGCCAGAACACATGTACTCACGATGCTCGGCCTTGCCATAACTGAATACACTAGTTTAATGGTCACAGTGAAGACAAGCCATGAATATAAGTTCCGAGTTGGGTTCATGAACCAAGAAGATTGCTGCTTTTTTTATAGCCGAACTTGGATAAACTTTCTCAAGTTTTACGGACTGAAAGTTGGCGCACGAATGTTGATGGAAATAGCAGAACCTGGTCTCATCTTCACTGCGATCTTCCACCCCGACGTCGTTCCAATTGTTCATCCATGACAGTTTTGTATCTGGTTCTTGCTTGTTGCCTCGATTACTTCTTAATCCACCTATTTTGTCTAACTAATCACAATTTAACTTTAGAAGTAGCAATGAATCTCTCACGAAGATGCTACTTCTAACTAATATTTTCTTATAATTGGTGGCACGTGTAGGTTTTTTTAGAGTTAAGCAGTATGCTCGTTTGTTACTCTGTAATAACTCGGCTGTTACTAATGGCACTGAAGTTGACTGGATCGACATCCACAAGTTCCTACACTTTATTGATCGTCTTGAGGTCCTTGTGGGCGTTTCAATGGTGGAAGGCCACGTGGGATATGTGTGCCACTGCTGCACTCGTTGAACAGGTCCAACTGTGTCGAGAAACTTATGGTACGAGCTGTTTTCTGTTATATATGTTGTTCATAAACTATTGCTTATACACAGTTTTACAGCTGTGATCTTCTTGAAACAGGAACTGCCGAGTTCTACTGTTCCTATACAGATGCCTGACCATGGTCGGGTCAGACTTGCGCTTGGTCACAACATGATGTTTATATCGACCTACTCAATTTCTCTTGGAGGTGAAAAGATACTTATTCATGGGTGGTCTCAAATAATGAAGGCCCGTCCATCTTGGAGAATTGGACAGAAGATTATGTTCATGCTTTTCCATGGCTCTAAAGCGAATATCCTGTTTATTGACCACGTTGCGAGATAAAGCCGCTTTCCGAAGGTTGTGGATGCATGGGGTGGCGCCTGGGCCTTGTCCTGGGGCTTGGCGGCCTCAACCTTGGTTAACTGTAGGCAAAGTAGCACTGTTCGAGGCGTGCTTTGTACGGTTGAACCTGTATAAGTACTCATACTGCTTTCAGCTTTGGTTGTTAAGTGCCCCTGCTGGTTTCAGTTAAGGTTGTTAAGTACTCCTGCTGCTTTTACAGTCTGTCGTGTTTTTTCAGTCCTGTCTTCATCCAGCCGCCAAAACCAAACCAGCGCCGGCGGGGCCGCCTGCTTCCGCCTCCCACGGCTGGTTGCGCCTCAGCGCACGCATCGCTGCACCACCGTCTCCTAAATCGTTAACGCTAACGTCCTCCGCGCGCTTTGGTGCGCTCGCCGCGGCGCCACCCTCTCGCGTTGTCAACATGGTCAACAAACAACAGGAATCGACAGAAGTATGTGGAGAGGATGACAGTAGAGGCCCACCACGTCAACGTATGAAAAAATAAAATGCTTCCTCCTAGTGTTTTCTTGACATCTGGGACCCACGACATTATGAGTGTATATAGTCAATAGACAAGAGAACAACACAAGATCGGCTGACACCTGGGACGTAACTACTCGAGCAGTATTTTTTTTGGTATTGTTGAGACGGAGCAGGGTTTGAGCTGGGCTGTGGCCCGTCTAGCCCAGGCTTATATTTTATGTTCACCATGTGACCAGCCCAGCTATTTTTTCTTTGTGAAAATGAGCCCCGTTTATTTTTTTTTCTGAAGAATACCCAATCCAGGCCTACTTATTTTTCTACGCCCTGATGGGCTGCAACTCTTTCAAGATGCTTGCAAATCTTGAAAGTAATATGAAATGTGTTGTAAATATAAAAACAGATGACAAATTGGCAATTACTTTATAATTTCTGAATTTTATCACATTTTCAGATTCCTATTTCACTGGGCATTAACCTAATTTAAATATATCTTCAAAGTACTTTAAATATGGCTGGACATTTCGGTATTAAAAATAGTTTGGAATCCACAGAAATATGCAAAATTGGCCCTGGCCAACCAAAAAAAACGACTGCAATAAATTGCAAGCTATATATAAATTATTAAAAAAAAGGGAGTGGTCTGACTTGCGGGCCTGTTTAGTTGACGCGTATGCAAGATTTTTTTAGATATTATATACGTCAACATACGATTCTAGCAGACGTAACCGTTGGATGTCAATCCAACGGCCGTCGTGTTTCTTCAATCTCTGATCTTCTTGCTCCAGCCACCAAAGCAGCGCCGGCGGGACCGCCTACTCCCGCCTTCCGTGGCCGGCTGTGCTGCCGCGCAGGCCTCAGCGCCCCCTACTACTCCCACCGCTAGCCAGGGCATTCCTCTACTCACCCACACCCCCTGTTATTCTACGGCGACGGCAGCCTCACACCGCAGCTGAACCGGTGAACGCCCGTACTCTTCTGCGCGTGGGCATCCACTGCCGCGTCTTCCCCGGCTCCGCGTCGTCCCCTTCCTATGCCTCGCCGTCGTCCACCGCCGTGGTGCTCTCGGCGCGGCGTGATCAAAGTGGTCAACGACCGACTTCCATCGGAAGTGTACTGTACGTGGAGAGGCTGATAGCTGGGTCCACGGCAGCCGCAAAGAAGTGCCTCCTTATTACGCGAAAAATATTTATTCCTCCACCTGACAGCAGGGACCTACCGGACACCCACCAGTATATCACGAAAAAAACGTTTGTCCCTGACTGCTGGGACCCACCCGACGGGCCACCGTATTTCGTAAAAAAAACGTTCCCCCTGCTGTCAGCTCGGACCCACTGGAAGTGCCTCCTTATTAGGCACAAAAAATGAATACCCCCTGCTAGCTGGGACCCACCTTGGTGTGAGGCTGACTTGTGGGCCTACTAAGTTGACGGGGACGGAGGGCTTTGTCAACTTAGTCAATATGCACGATTCTAGCTCCAGTGACCGTACGATTTCCATCCAACGGCCGTAGTGCTTCTTCAACCTCTGGTCTTCTTGCTCCAGCCGCCCAAACCAGCGCCGGTCGTGCCTCGTGCTCCTGCCTCCCGTGGCCGGCTGCGATGCGGCGGAGGCCTCACCGCCCCCTACTACTCTCACCGTTGGCCAGGCCATCCCTCTACTCACCCACACCCCCTGTTACTCTGCGGCGACGGCAGCCTCACACCGCAGCGAACCAGTGCCCTCGTACTCCTCTATGCGTGGGCATCCACTGTCGCGTCTTCCTCGGCTCCGCTTCGTCCCCTTCCTAGGCCTCGCCGTCGTCCACCACCCTGGTGCGCTCGGCGCGGCGTGGTCAACGTGGTCAAGGAACGACTTCCATCGGACGTGGACTGTACGTGGAGAGGCTGACAGCTGGGTCCACGGCCGCAGCAAGGAAGTGCCTCCTTATTACGTGTAAAATAATTATTCCTCCACCTGACAGCAGGGACCCACCGGACGGGCCACCAGTATTTTGCAGAAAAAATCATTTCCCCCTGACTGCTGGGACCCACCGGACGGGCCATTGTATTTCGCGAAAAAAACGTTCCCCCCGCTGTCAGCTCAGACCCACCGGAAGTGCCTCCTTATTACGCACAAAAAAATGAATACTCCCCCGGCTAGCTGGGACCCACCTTGGTGGGAGCCTGACTTGTGGGCCTACTAAGTTGACGGGGACGAAGGGCTTTGTCAACATAGTCAATATGAACGATTCTAGCTCCATTGACCATATGATGTCCATCCAACGGCCGTAGTGCTTCTTCAACCTCTGGTCTTCTTGCTCCAGCCGCCCAAAGCAGCGCCGGTCGTGCCGCATGCTCCTGCCTCCCGTGGCCGGTTGTGCTGCCACGGAGGCCTCACCGCCCCCTACTATTCCCACCGCTGGCCAGGCCCTGCGGCGACGGCAGCCTCACACCACAGCCGAACCAGTGAACCCTCATACTCCGCTCCGCGCGCACGGGCTTCCACTGCCGCGTCTTCCCCAGCTCCCAGTCGTCCCCTTCCTAGGCGTCGCCGTCGTCCACCGCCCTGGTGCTCTCGGCGCGGCGTGGTCAACGTGGTCAAGGAACGACTTCCATCGGACATGGACTGTACGTGGAGAGGCTGACAGCTGGGTCCACAGCCGCAGCAAGGAAGTGCCTCCTTATTACATGCAAAATAATTATTCCTCCACCTGACAGCGGAGACCCACTGGACGGGCCACCGTATTTCGCCACCCTGACTGCTGGGACCCACCAGCTATATCTTCGCATGCAAGGAAGTGCCTGGCAGTCGGGACCCACCTGGTCGAAGCGTATGTAGCGTTGTCATTCTGGTCGCGAACGTGTACGTACATATATACTGGTGGATGTAGAGGCGCGCACGTGTCGTAGTAAAGGCGCGCACGTAGCATGTACACGTACGTACAGCGACCAGGGTGCACGAAAGAAAATACAGCCACATATGTGTACATACGGGCGGGGTCTCGAACGCCTACTCGCGCATACGTACGACGAGGGCTCGTGTACATGGCTGGATCGGAACGGAGAAAACGGCGTCATCGTCGTGTTCATGGGGAGGCAACGAAATGCGTCGTGTTCATGGGGAGGCAACGGAATGCGCCGTGTTCATCGGGAGGCAACGCGACTGGGTCGTAAAGGAATGTGTGGTCGTGTTCATCGGGAGGGCTTGGATGGAAGAGGCGATGGAAACGAGGCCTAGTGTACCGCAGAACGGAGGAAACGGACCGGCCACGTTCGAAACTGGATCCTGTGCATCGGGAGGGGTCTGGCGTACCGCACAACGGAGGAAACGGACCTCCTACGGTCGAAACGGGGGTCCTGTTGATCGGGAGGGGTGTGGCGTGCCGCAAAACGGAGGAAACGGACCTCCTACGGTCGAAACGGGGGTCCTGTTGATCGGGAGGGATGTGGTGTACCGCAAAACGGAGGAAACGGACTTGTGTTGGAGCGCTACGGTCGAAATGGGGGTCCTGTTCATCGGGAGGGGTGTGGCGTACCGCAAAACGGGACTCCACGGGATACTGTTCATCTCCACCGTCGACCCCCTCCAACCTCCACGAGCTACTGTTCATCCACTGTCGACCTCCTCCAGCCTCCACGGGCTCCTGTTCATCCAGCCTCCACCGCGCGCTACTCCACCGGCTACTGTTCAACCACCCCTCCACCGGCTACTGTTCAACCTGCCCTCCACAACACGGGGTCCTGTTCAATCACCCCTCCACGGGCACCCCTCCACCGTCTACTGTTCATCCTGCCCTCCACACCACGGGGTCCTGTTCATCCACCCCTCCACGGGCACCCCTCCACCGTCTACTGTTCATCTAGCCCTCCACCACACCACGGGGTCCTATTCATCCAGAGGCAACACCACGGGGTCCTGTTCATCCACCCCCACCGGAAACTATTCATCCACCCCCCCCCCCCCCCCCCCCCCCCGCAACGCTCACTGTTCATCCAGAGGCAGCATCGATCGGCTTCAGTTAGCAGCAGTAGCCAAGGAATCGCTCGATCGGGTTCAGTTAACAGCCATCGATCGATCGCTCAGGTTCAGTAACGCGTAGCCTGCAGTGCAATCGCGCGGGTTCAGTTAGAGCCCAACGCCTCGCTCGGGTTCAGTTAAAGCCAACGCCTCGCACACACGCGCGTACGTGTACGAGAGAAACGCGCATCGCTCGGCCCCCGACCTCCCACCGTAACCGGGAACTCCCTGAAATTTTCCTTACCCTCGCTTCTACCACGGTTTTTTCTGTTATGGACGGCCCAAAGAATGTCATGCAGCTGCGTCTCCGACCCGCCCAAGACGAAAAGCTCATTTTCTGTCATAATTTTTTGTCATAGAAGTAGGAGCCCACCACATCTATGATGATACCGGGTTTTGTCACAATTATCGTCATAGAAGTGTCATATGTATGACAGAAAAAAATTCGTTCGGCCCAAAATGTCATGGATGTGTCTTTTTTTTGTAGTGTTGGTAGCAGTAGCCCCCATTGGATAGTTTTTTATTTATAAACAGAGAAGCTTTCTTTTACTTGAGAACTGAAGGATCATGTTACCTATTGCAAAGGGAATTTTCTTTGTACATATTGATTTATTTACATGTATATGAGATCCACGATTTATGGCTCATACCTGTTCCATCTGAATTGGGTAGCTATCTTTTCTTCTTAGACATATATCTATCCATTGGTATGGCATCTCCTTTTTCTTATTATTTAACAGTGTTTTGCTAGTAGTTAAAATAATCCTAAACAATCTGGAAATATAGAGTTTTGAATAGACATATTATTTTGCTGAAGAGTTCAGTCCATGCATGTTTGGTTCCTCTCAGTTTAGTTAGTGGCCTATATGAATTCAATTTGGCCCATGATATTTTTGTACAGTTGTTGTTTTGCTAGCATATATTCTAAACATAATTTTGTTAGCTTGTATCTCGTGTACTTTCTTATAGTATCTTTTTTATCCGACACAAGCTTATTTTGTTCATGAGAATTTCTCAATGTTTATGAAGAAAAGATTTGGGTTCAGAGCACCTTGAGATATACTCCCTCCGTCCTATAATATAAGAGCGTTTTTTACACTAGTGTAGTGTCAAAAACGCTCTTATATTATGGGACGCAGGGAGTATAAATTTGTTTTCTAATTCTTGCTGGTCAGTCGCAAAGCATTAATTTTTTGTTTGCTTTACAAGGGGACTCCACCATGGTTTGCTAGGCTCCTCCTGGTATACTACTAACAGTGTGCCCAAGCCCTCAAATGTTTTTTTCCTCGCAAATTTTGCATGTATCACTTATACCTACATAGTGAAAACTACCAAATGTCAAGCATACAAATGCAAATGAAAAAGTATATAGCACTCCAATCGACTACACCTTGGTGCTAAAAGACTAATTAGAGTATTGGGCATATGGCTTGAAATGCAGTACATTACCTAGCAACACAATTTGGAGTACTGAGCATACTTATTTCCAATTGAATTTATGACTACGAAATGCCTAAAAGTGAGAATGCAACCTGAAAGCAAGCTCTCACTCTGCCACAAACAAAAATAATCTCAAGAACCAATGGAACTTGAGTTGCTTATAGTAGAAAGAAGGCAGAAACTGTGGAGCAAATTATCAAGTACCTGCAGGTCCTTATGGCTGTGGCATCAAGGTCTAGCTGTGCACATGCTTGTGATGATGGCCGAATCAAGTCAAGGCAGTAAAGCAGGTAAAAACGGATCTGCAATGGATAAGGCAACAGGAAATTAGCTACGCCCTGTAAACTGTTGGTCATATGCTAACACTCGAAGGAAGTATGGGAGTGGCGATTATACAAAACTAAAGCAAGACAACGCAGAAAAGACCTATCTTTGCCAAATAGAGAAATAAGCTAAAGAATAGTAGGAACAAATGAACGGAGCTTGGTCTCAAATATTCAAATGACATCCGCAGCACCTACTCCAACGGTGACCTTGCAGCTTGGTCGCGCATACTTGGACGGCGACCAGCGAGAGGTCGATGCAGGTGATGTTGTCGCCGCCGGTGCCCTACGGCACCGCATCACGAGTTGCCACACCCGACCTCAACGACCCATAGGCTGCAGCACAACAAGCAACATATATGTTCAAAAATTGGGAGTCCCTCATGATTGACCTCAGGAATCGGGGGAAGATGTAGCGGAGCATGAACTCGGACGGAGAGGGAGAAGAACAGGGCATGGGCAGCGGCCGCATCAACACCATGTCGGCCTGCAAGACGAGCCCGGCGGCGGTAGCCCCGGGAGCCGGGAGGGCACGAGCTCTCGCCCATCCCTCCTCGACGCCAACGGTGAATCCCTGGGTCGCGTCCAACATGAACTTGGGGCGTCGCTGACTGGATGTCGTGGATGGGGAGCGCGCCTCATCGTGCCGTTCGCGAGATGGGGAAGACGGTGGCGGCGGCCAGATCTCAAGTGGAATAGGGCAGGGAATCAATCGCCATGGCAAACGGAACGGAACGCTACGTTTTTTTTAAGGTAGTAGAGATTACTGTAGATATTGCACGCACAGGAATACTGCACATTGATGCGAGTATATGGTAACTAATATCAATCGCGTATCATTCCTAGTATCTCGCGTATAATCCAGGATGTACTTATATGTACAGCCATAACTTTGCGATCTGCAAATCGCATCGCTTTTGTTCTTGTATATATATATATGGAATGTGTCAATCGATATACCCTTTCAATCATCAATTAGTGCGTATCTCCTAGTTAGTATTTTCGACTGTACCCTCCCTATATATATTGAGGCAAGGAGGGCATCATGGGCATGATTGCTCTTCTGTTCATCGGGTGCCTAGTCGTGGTTGGACAATGTAAGCCATCGTCACTATCATATTGTATATATCCTTGCAGCCAGTCCTTTCTCTTTCAAAACTATTGTTTCCCTATGTACGTGAGATATTTGTCGATTATACACTGACGACCATATAATATTGCATGCGTTGCAGGTCGTCCTGAGCCCGAGAGCACCTTAGAAGATGACCACGCCAACATGACTATACTGGTCTCATCATTAGCTGACAGCAAACTTACCTTGAAATTATGTGTTGATAGGGATTGTAAGAACAGCAAACGTGAACCTTGGACCAGTACGTGCGTCTGCTGCCTCACTGTGGAGGGAATACCATGTTTTCATTCCCGCGGGGAGTGCCAGAAACACTGCCCAAGCTCACCACCCATACAGGCAAATAAGGGTGTGCATTACTAGAATATACTCCCTTCTTCTATCTATATAAGGTCTAATATGTTTTCGAGGCTAACTTTGACCAAGTGTTAGAGCAATAATATATGACATGCAAGATACACAAAGCATACCGTCAAATTCGTAGTGAAAAGAGCTTCCAATGATACTAATTTTCATATTATACATCTCGTGTATTATTAATCTTATCAATAGTCAAAGGCAATCTTGAAAAACGCATTAGGCCCTATATAGATGGAAGGAGGGAGTACTATGATTAGCATATTTGAATAAAATAAGGGCGACAGCGAGGCCCTCCGTTTTATCTTGCGGGGTCCAAATGGCGGCCGGAGTGCGGCATCGCGGAGGCTTGGCAAAGGCGGGCATTACGTGGGCGCAACTGGAGCTAGCTGCAATGGCGCCTCGGCGGCCGGCCGATCAGACCTCGGGCGCGCGTGTGCGTGGTGCACATGCAACTGTCCCAGATCAGAGCTGCAGCGGCCTGAAGCAGGAACAGATGTCGTGGCGACGGTTCTGGTGGTGGCCTTCTCGTTGGTGTGGCGAGAGCTTGAGTGCGGCTGACCACGGGTCAGCGCGCGAGGGATTCTAGCCCTAGTGCCTGGATCTGACAGTCGCGGCGGAGGTTATCATTGTATGGGCAACGACAGCGGCCGGCGCGGCAGTGGGTGCTCTTTGTAGCACCAGGAATCGGGGCGGCGACCCATCTTCTTCGACGGCAGTGAATCTGTGGTCGTGTTGGCGACTTGGAGACTGGATCTCGAGGTGGTGACGGCCTTTCTGAGGCTGGCGGCGGTATGAGACGTCCCCTCCATCAATAGATCGGGTTCAATGCGGCCTAGCAGGTGACACATGCGTCTCTTCTAGAGACGTCGAGCAATGTCCATCGCTAGCAGGTGAAGCCGCATGCGGAGGCGCCGCCTGCAGATGTTACACACGTCATCTCATGCGGAGGCATCAAGTCATGCATGCTATCGGCAGGTGCGACACGATGGCTCGGGTGAAGGTGTCATGTTTAGCCTATTGCTGCTGGATCAAAGGTGGTGCTACAGTGGTGGGAGACGTCTCTGTCTTCCAATGTCTTGTTTAGAGCTATCCGGTTATCGAGGAGTCGGGAGCCGGATAACGTATGTTGGTACAGACGGCTTTAGTGGCGAGTTTATGTACTCCGGTGGCTATGTCGATGCGCGCCTGCGTCGTCTCCTTGCTGAAGGTGGTGGATTGAAGGTGATGATTTCTTGTTGAAGGCGTAGCCTAGGAGTTGTATATTTTTTGTTTCGATTTTGTCCAGTGGTGGAGACAGGCCTAGGGTAGTCGGGGCTATAGCCCTAAGCCTAGAAATAGTAACCTTTAATGTTCCTTCTTATAGAATATACAAAATCACAAGTGCATCATTCAAGCTAGCTTAGTTCTAGGCTTAATTTGATGCTAGCTCTGTCACTGATTTTGTCTTGTATCATAGTTTAGTGGCTATTCGGTGGAGTTACCATCGCGAGTCATGCGGCTTGGGGTTTTCTTTTTGCTTTATTTCTAGATTGAAATTGTTCGGTTGCTAGATTTTGCATTCTTAATAATATATGGCTGTGTGCATCGTTTAATGTAGAGACCCGGGCTTATGCTCCTTTTCAGAATAAATGTAAGTTTTGTCATAATTTAAGGTAGAGTGGCCGCTCTGCCTTACCCTACGGGGTCCTCCGCCATTGATTGGCAGTATGGCAGATAGCACACACAGGAGTGGGCGCAATCTATGCGCCCTCGCTCGGCGCCGGTCAGCAGGGATGATTGTGCCAAATGCCATGCATTTAATAGTTATAGGCAGACTGAACCGTGAAAACACCATTTTTCTCGTAGTACCATGCCCGGCAATCCGATTGATTCACATATCCAACGGAATTTGACACACTGTTTCAGTGTCCATGGGGAGGAAGTGTGCGGCCAGTGCACTAGTATTCCATGCTCTCATCGCTCTAACAATAAAGTTTGCAATCATTTCAGGAGGGTCATTAGAATCGCACATACCAGTAGAAGCATGTGATCTCTTTGCAGCCAACTATCATTCCAAGCATTTTCGGGATTCTGCCATCTCCTATCCTCCGCACCAAGCCGAGTTTCATGACATCTTGACCCCCAGAAAATTGATTTCCAAACCTGCGACAGGCAGATTCCCATGATGGCAGAGAGAAGATCAAACTCAGGATAATATATAGCCTTGACCATGCACGTACAGGGGCAGAGCTGGAGGAAATGTTACCCTGATGCACCACTTTAACATGGTGTAAAATTTCAAGTAACGGCATACTAAATAAAAGTGTGTTTTTATAACTTACAGCTGACATAATAGAAGACTGATTAAATACAAAACATAGCCATCAAATGCTTAGAAAAACAAGGAAACAACGAATAAAATTACTTGAAAATGATATTTTCCATTTTGAAACTCCAAAATACGCCATCGGATACTAAGATTGAATATCCTACAATATATAGAATTAAATTTTTCAGTGGAACAAAGAAGAATGGTGAAATGAAAATATTTAAGTAGCTAAATTCAAGCCGGGCTCTTAATTCTTGAAACCAATATTTTTAGTCCCAAACTCTCAAATATTTAAAAATTATTTTCTCTTAGTTGACAATGTTCATTAGCCACGTACTTCCTTCTTACCGAATATCTCAAATTAGGATGTTCATGTTTTATCAATTTCCTTTTGCCCTTATCGAAATGGATCTCCTCTTCCAGATTCAATTCTTTCGGAGATGTTGTGATAATGCTTTACTTTTGAATAAGAACATGTCCATGGTATATGTAAATTTGACTAGCAAATTCCACGTGGGACATAAAAAAATTTGACAACTACAAATTCCAATACCTATGTTCGGCCAAACCCCATTGATTTAAATGGAGTCCAAGCAGCCAAATGTGGGATGCCCAGAACATTTACTATGCAAAGGAAAACGAAAGGACAGATGTATATATATGCCGAGCAGTGAATATATCCTTTGCTTTTTTTTGGAATCAATTGATTGCAAATTCATAGAAAAAATTACAAGGATTGAGAATAATTATTGAAAAGAACTAGACAAGAGGCAAGGGCTTTACCCAGACAGAACTAGTATTGGCTGCAATCTGAAGTGTAGACGAACGATTGGACAAAGTAGATCACGTTCTTGCCGAGATGGATTCACGAAGCCGGCGTAGTCGCGTTGATCGGCACGGCACTCCTGCGCATGGCGTCGCCTCGATCGGCCGCTCCCACTTGGCGGCGGGGAGTGGGGATTGGAAACCGCTGCGTGGACGCGGAAAGGCCATACAATCGTACGACCCAATTGTGGGCTGTGGGCTGTGTGGGCTGCGGACGTGGACGACGCCTGTGCGGGCGTAGGCCGTCATGCGGCTGCGATCGTGGAGCCTGATGCACGAGAGCTCCTATTGAACGCGCTTTGCGTCAAAATGTCGTCGGCGCGCATAGGGGCGCAGCCTGACTGGGCCGGCCCATCGTGCTGTACCGGTGATAAGAAAAGAAAGCAAAAAGGGGGAAGTGAAACGTGATGGAAACACGAACCTGCGATCTACAGATTCGAAGCGCATGCTCCCAGCCACTCCACCTGACTAGCATTGCTTGTACTAGCAAACAAACGCACACTTATAATAACTTAGTACAACCGTACAACCACAATTACACACTGTAGTGAACATCTTAAAACAAATTGTAGATTTTTTCTGAAAGTGTATATTTTGAAAAAATGCGGCCATTTTTTTTCATTTCTGAACATACTTTGTACACAGGAACATATTCTGTACAAAAAAAGTGTATATTTTTTGTACACAATGTTCTGAATCTTGAAGACAAATTTGAAGCACACACATTTTTTGAATCTTCAGAGCAAATTTAGAAATGGAGAACAAATTTGGAAGCGCGAACAATTTTTAAAGCACGAACATTTTTTGAATCTTGAAAACAAATTTTGAAAACTCCCAAACAAATTTGGAAGCACGAACAATTTTTGAAAGCACATACATTTTTTTAAACTCGAGAATTTTTTTTGAAATAGAGAACAATTTTGAAAAATCCCGAACAAATTTGGAAGCATGAATTTTTTTTGGAAAATGTGAACAAAATTGGAAGTCCGAATAATTTTTTAAAGCACGAACATTTTTTGAATCTTGAAAACATATTCTGAAACGGAGAGAAATATTTAAAATCCCGAACAAATTTGGAAGCGTGAACATTTTTTGAATATGTGAACAAAAAATTGAAATTCAGTACATTTTCTGAATTTTAAAAGTTTTGTACTTTTTTGTGTAACGAGAACAAATTTTCAATTTTGAGAACATTTTTTCAAAAACTGAACATTTTTTGGAAACACGAACAAAATTTAAATTTTTGATTTTTTTAAAGGAAGAGAAGAAAAGGAAAGGAAATAAAAAATAAAATCATAAACATTTTGTAAAACTACGAGCATATACTGGAAAAAAATAAACTTGAAAAAGAAAGTGAAACAAGAAACAAAAAACGAAAAAATGAAAAAGAAACAGAAACGAAAAAAGAGAAATAAAAAAACAATAGAAAGCCGAAAAAGAACCAGATAAAAACGATACAGGAAAAGAACCCGGTTTAGGGAACCTTCTGGAAGGTTCCCAAAACCGGTTTGGACGCATTATGTGTGGGTCGGCCCATTTCTGTCGCTCGCTGTGCTGCCCCTGTGCGATCGCTCGATAGTTTGCCGCAGCGAGCGGCGAATAGGATTTTCCCTGATGCACCGCTTCACCTCAACCCTGATGCCCAAGCCTTTTTCAGATGACACGTACTAGTAAATATGAAATTGGACCCGTATTCCTGTGCCTCGGGGTCGGCCCATTGGGCTCTGCCCCACGCACTTACGAGTCTTGCTACTGGAGCAGCCTCCATGCTTAGCGTGCAAGAAGGGCCAAGTTGAAAATTTCCAAAGCCCAAAAGCCTGGACCCCCTTTATATTTTGGCATGGTCAGTTTTTTTGCGAGAAAACCTTTGATCTATTCATCATCAATCATGGCAGTACAACAAACACTAGAAATAATAATATTTACCTGGGCTAACGCGCTGCCAAATCCGACGTATGAGAAGTTGGATCGAGTGTTGGCAAGTGTCAATTGGGAACAAAAGTTCCCTCTGGTAACAGTCTAGGCCCTGTCCCGTGGTATTTCTGACCACACGCCCTTATTTGTGGACTCTGGTGAGCCCTCCCACCCGGGGAACAAGAATGTGTTCTCCTTTGAGATGGCTTGGTTTGAATATGAAGGCTTCCTTGATCTCGTGGCTAGAGAATGGGCTAAGAATTCAGGAGGGAAGACTGCGCTTCGGCGCTGGCAGAACAAGATTAGGCATTTGAGGAGTTTCTTGCATGGATGGACTAAGCATCTTAGCGGGATTTATAAGGTCGAAAAGGAAAGGCTCCTATCCCTTATTCAGTCCCTGGATGTAAAAGAAGAAACCACAATACTGTCGGCCGCGGAGCTTCATGCCAAGCTTGACGTGGAATTGAGGCTGAAAGAACTTCTTAGGAAAGAAGAGTTCAAGTGGGCGTTGCGGGCCAAGGTCCGGCGAGTAGTCCAGGGGGACGCGAACACTCAATTCTTTCACATGATCGCTAATGGTAAGCATCGAAAGAAGAGGATCTTTCAGCTTGAGCAAGATGAGGGTACAATTGTAGGACAGGAAAACCAAAAATTGTACATTACTGAGTACTATAAGCAGCTGTTTGGTCCTCCAGAAACGAACTGTGTGTCTCTGGATGAGTCCAGGGTTGCGGATGTTTCTCAGCTCACAGCAGTGGAGAATGATATTCTTACGGCTCCTTTCTCCGAGAAAGAGGTACTTGAGGCCATTTCGCAAATGAAAAATAACAAGGCGCTGGGCCCCGATGGATTTCCAGTGGAGTTTTATAAGAAATGTTGGCATATCATTAAAGGGGATTTGTTGCCTTTGTTCAATGATTTGTTTGCTGGACAGCTTCATCTTTTTCAGCTAAATTTTGGAACGATCACCCTTCTTCCTAAGAAAACAGAGGCTGTGAGAATTGCGCAATTCAGGCCAATCTGTCTTCTTAATGTTAGTTTCAAAATTTTCACCAAGGTCGGGACCAATAGGCTCACACAGATCGCGCATGCTGTTGTACAGCCTACCCAAACTGCTTTCATGCCGGACAGAAATATCCTTGAGGGGGTAGTGGTCCTTCATGAAATGCTCCATGAAATCCACACAAAAAAGCTGGATGGGGTTGTTTTCAAAGTGGATTTCGAAAAAGCGTATGACAAAGTCAAATGGCCATTCCTTCAACAGGCCTTACGTATGAAGGGTTTTGATGAGGCTTGATGACGCCAGGTAGAATCCTTTACACAAAAAGGAAGTGTCGGAATTAAAGTAAATGATGATATAGGGCATTATTTCCATATACACAAAGGCCTGAGGCAAGGTGATCCAATGTCCCCGATTTTGTTCAACATTGTGGTTGACATGTTGGCAATTCTCATTGGTATGGCAAAGGAGGACGGTCAAGTGGGTGGCTTGGTGCCCAACCTTGTTGATGGGGGTGTGTCTATTCTACAGTATGCTGATGATACAATCATCTTTATGGAGCATGACCTGGCAAAAGCGAGAAATATGAAGCTGGTGTTATGCTTATTTGAACAATTGACCGGGTTAAAGATTAACTTTCATAAAAGCGAGTTGTTCTGCTTTGGTAGAGCCAAGGAGGAACAAGAGGCTTATAGGCAATTGTTTGGATGTGAATTAGGGACTTTACCTTTTACGTACCTAGGTATACCCATTCACCATCGTAAGCTAACGAACAGAGAGTGGAAATGTATCGAAGATCGGTTTGAAAAGAAACTTAGTTGCTGGAAGGGCAAACTTATGTCATATGGAGGCCGGTTAATTCTTATTAATTCGGTGCTTACAAGTATGCTGATGTTCCTACTATCTTTCTTTGAGGTTCCAGTTGGGGTTAGGAAACGGTTGGACTTCTACTGATCGAGATTTTTTTGGCAGAGTGATGAACTTAAGAGAAAGTATAGACTCACCAAATGGTATGTTATTTGTCGACCAAAGGACCAAGGGGGTTTGGGTATCAAGAATCTTGAGGTCAAGAACAGATGCCTGCTTAGCAAGTGGCTGTATAAGCTTCCTGTTCATACTGACGCAACTTGGGCGTAGATTCTTCGCAACAAGTATCTGCATTCCAAAACTTTATCCCAGGTGACAGTGAGACCAACTGATTCGCCATTTTGGAAGCGGCTTATGAGAGTTAAGGCAGCCTTCTTTAATAGAACAAAGTTTATTGTCGGTGATGGAAAAGATACACGGTTCTGGGAGGATACTTGGCTGGGTGATACACCATTGGCACTACAGTATCCAACCTTGTATCGTATTGGCCAGCGATGTGATGCGTTAGTTGCAACGATCATGCAGTCCATTCCCCTTAATATTCAATTTCGGAGGGTGCTTGTTGGTGATAGATGGGAAGCATGGCTACATCTGGTGCGTAGACTGATGGAAGTCCAGCTAGCTAATCAGCCCGATCAGTTGTGCTGGAAACTTACTAGGTCTGGACAATTTACTGTTAAGTCGATGTACATCGATGTTATTAACTCGACTGTCATTCCTAGTTCCAAACATGTTTGGAAAGTAAAAGTTCCTTTGAAAACTAAAGTGTTTATGTGGTTTGTCCATAAACAGGTTATTTTAACAAAGGACAACTTGGTTAAGCGCAATTGGACAGGATCTACTAAGTGTAGTTTCTGTGATCATGACGAGACCATTAAGCATCTTTTCTTTGAGTGTCCGTTGGTGAGAATTCTTGTTGGAAATATGCCCTAGAGGCAATAATAAATTGGTTATTATTATATTTCCTTGTTCATGATAATCGTTTATTATCCATGCTATAATTGTATTGATAGGAAACTCAAATACATATGTGGATACATAGACAACACCATGTCCCTAGTAAGCCTCTAGTTGACTAGCTCGTTGATCAATAGATGGTTACGGTTTCCTGACCATGGACATTGGATGTCGTTGATAACGGATCACATCATTAGGAGAAATGATGTGATGGACAAGACCCAATCCTATGCCTAGCACAAAGATCGTGTAGTTCGTATGCTAAAGCTTTTCTAATGTCAAGTATCATTTCCTTAGACCATGAGATTGTGCAACTCCCGGATACCGTAGGAATACTTTGGGTGTGCCAAACGTCACAACGTAACTGGGTGGCTATAAAGGTACACTACAGGTATCTCCGAAAGTGTCTGTTGGGTTGGCATGAATCGAGACTGGGATTTGTCACTCCGTGTGACGGAGAGGTATCTCTGGGCCCACTCGGTAGGACATCATCATAATGTACACAATGTGATCAAGGAGTTGATCACGGGATGATGTGTTACGGAACGAGTAAAGAGACTTGCCGGTAACGAGATTGAACAAGGTATCGGGATACCGACGATCGAATCTCGGGCAAGTACAATACCGCTAGACAAAGGGAATTGTATACGGGATTGATCGAATCCTCGACATCGTGGTTCATCCGATGAGATCATCATGGAACATGTGGGAACCAACATGGGTATCCAGATCCCGCTGTTGGTTATTGACCGAAGAACGTCTCGGTCATGTCTACATGGTTCCCGAACCCGTAGGGTCTACACACTTAAGGTTCGATGACGCTAGGGTTATAAAGGAAGTTTGTATGTGGTTACCAAATGTTGTTCGGAGTCCCGGATGAGATCCCGGACGTCACGAGGAGTTCCGGAATGGTCCGGAGGTAAAGATTTATATATGGGAAGTCCTGTTTTGGTCACTGAAAAAGTTTCGGGTTTTATCGGTAACGTACCGGGACCACCGGGAGGGTCCCGGGGGTCCACCAAGTGGGGCCACCAGCCCCGGAGACTTGCACGGGCCAAGAGTGGGAAGGGACCAGCCCCTAAGTGGGCTGGTGCGCCTCCCACAAGGCCCAAGGCGCATCTAGGAGGAGAAGGGGGAAACCCTAGGCGCAGATGGGCCTAAGGCCCACCCTAGGGCGCGCCCCCTTCTCCCCCTCTTGGCCGCCCCCCCTCCATCCCATCTAGGGCTGCCGCCCCCCTAGGGGTGGGAACCCTAGAGGGGGCGCACCCTCCTCCCCTTCTCCTATAAATAGTGGGGGTTTTGGGCTGCCCAAGACACACGATTTGATCTCTCCCTAGTGCAGCCCTACCTCTCTCCTCCTTGTCTCTTGCGGTGCTTGGCGAAGCCCTGCTAGAGTACCACGCTCCTCCACCACCACCATGCCATTGTGCTGCTGCTGGATGGAGTCTTCCTCAACCTCTCCCTCTCTCCTTGCTGGATCAAGGCATGGGAGACGTCACCGGGCTGTACGTGTGTTGAACACGGAGGTGCCGTCCGTTCGGCACTAGGATCTCCGGTGATTTGGATCACGACGAGTACGACTCCTTCAACCCGTTCTCTTGAACGCTTCCGCATAGCGATCTACAAGGGTATGTAGATGCACTCTCCTTCCCCTCGTTGCTAGTTTCTCCATAGATAGATCTTGGTGACACGTAGGAAAATTTTGAATTTCTGCTACGTTCCCCAACAGTGGCATCATGAGCTAGGTCTATGCGTAGTTTCTATGCACGAGTAGAACACAAAGTAGTTGTGGGCGTTGATTTTGTTCAATATGCTTACTGTTACTAGTCCAATCTTGATTCGGCGGCATTGTGGGATGAAGCGGCCCGGACCGACCTTACACGTACTCTTACGTGAGACTGGTTCCACCGACTGACATGCACTAGTTGCATAAGGTGGCTAGCGGGTGTCTGTATCTCCCACTTTAGTCGGATCGGATTCGATGAAAAGGGTCCTTATGAAGGGTAAATAGCAATTGGCATATCACGTTGTGGTTTTTGCGTAGGTAAGAAACGTTCTTGCTAGAAACCCATAGCAGCCACGTAAAACATGCAAACAACAATTAGAGAACGTCTAACTTGTTTTTGCAGGGTATGATATGTGATGTGATATGGCCAAGAAGAATGTGATGAATGATATGTGATGTATGAGATTGATCATGTTCTTGTAATAGGAATCACAACTTGCATGTCAATGAGTATGACAACCGGCAGGAGCCATAGGAGTTGTCTTTATTAATTGTATGACCTGCGTGTCATTGAACAACGCCATGTAATTACTTTATTTCATTGCTAACCGGTAGTCATAGTAGTAGAAGTAATAGTTGGCGAGCAACTTCATGGAGACACGATGATGGAGATCATGGTGTCATGCCGGTGACAAGATGATCATGGAGCCCCAATATGGAGATCAAAGGAGCTATATGATATTGGCCATATCATGTCACTATTATTTGATTGCATGTGATGTTTATCATGTTTTTGCATCTTGTTTACTTAGAATGACGGTAGTAAATAAGATGATCCCTCATAGTAATTTCAAGAAAGTGTTCCCCCTAACTGTGCACCGTTGCGAAAGTTCGTCGTTTCGAAGCACCACTTGATGATCGGGTGTGATAGATTCTAACATTCACATACAACGGGTGTAAGACAGATTTACACACGCGAAACACTTAGGTTGACTTGACGAGCCTAGCATGTACAGACGTGGCCTCGGAACACAAGAGACCGAAAGGTCGAGCATGAGTCGTATGGTAGATACGATCAACATGAAGATGTTCACCGATGATGACTAGTCCGTCTCACGTGATGATCGGACACGGCCTAGTTGACTCGGATCATGTAATCACTTAGATGACTAGAGGGATGTCTATCTGAGTGGGAGTTCATAAGATGAACTTAATTATCCTGAACATAGTCAAAAGATCTTCGCAAATTATGTCGTAGCTCGCGCTTCAGTTCTACTGTTTAGATATGTTCCTAGAGAAAATTTAGTTGAAAGTTGATAGTAGCATTTATGCGGACTAGGTCCGTAAACTGAGGATTGTCTTCATTGCTTCATAGAAGGCTTATGTCCTTAATGCACCGCTCAGTGTGCTGAACCTCGAACGTCGTCTGTGGATGTTGAGAACATCTGACATACACATTTTGATAACTACGTGATAGTTCAGTTAAACGGTTTAGAGTTGAGGCACCGAAGACGTTTTGAAATGTCGTGAAACATATGAGATGTTTCGAGGGCTGAAATTGGGATTTCAGGCTTGTGCCCACGTCAAGAGGTATAAAACCTCCGACGATTTTCTTAGCCTGCAAACTAAGGGAGAAAAGCTCAATTGTTGAGCTTGTGCTCAGATTGTCTGAGTACAACAATCATTTGAATCGAGTGGGAGTTGATCTTCCAGATGAGATAGTGATGTTTCTCTGAAGTCATTACCACCAAGCTGCTAGAGCTTCGTGATGAACTATAATGTATCGGGGACATATATGATGATCCTTGAGATATTCGCGATGTTTGACACCATAAAAGTAGAAATCAAGAAGGAGCATCAATTGTTGATGGTTGGTGAAACCACTAGTTTCAAGAAGGGCAAGGGCAAAAAGGGATGCTTCATGAAATGGTAAATCAACTGCTGCTCTAGTAAAGAAACCCAAGGTTGAACCCAAACCCGAGACTAAGTGCTTCTGTAATAAAGGGAACAGCCACTGGAGCAGAATTACCCTAGATACTTGGTAGATAAGAAGGTTGGCAAGGTCGATAGAAGTATATTGGATATACATTATGTTAATGTGTACTTTACTAGTACTCCTAGTAGCACTAGGGTATTAGATACCGGTTCGGTTACTAAGTATTAGTAACTCGAAATAAAAGCTACGGAATAAACGGAGACTAGCGAAAGGTGAAATGACGATATGTGTTGGAAGTATTTCCAAGGTTGATCAAATATCGTATGCTCCCTCTACCATCGAGATTGGTATTAAAACCTAAATAATTGTTATTTGGTGTTTGCGTTGAGCATAGACATGATTGGATTATGTCTATCGCGACACGGTTATTCATTTAAGGAGAATAATGGTTACTCTGTTTATTTGAATAATACCATCCCGATCGTAGTGATACACATTTTCATGCCAAAGGTATAAGATAGTAATGATAGTACCACACAAATGTGGCACTGCAATTTGAGTCATGTTGGTATAAAACGCATGAAGAAGCTCCATGTTGATGGATCTTTCGACTCCACTCATTTTTGAAAAGTTTGAGACATGCGAACCATGTCTATTGGTGTATATGCATGAAGAAACTCCATGCAAATGGACCGTTTGGACTCACTTGATTTTGAATCACTTGAGACATGCAAATCATACCACATGGGCAAGATGACTGAAAGCCTCGTTTTCAGTAAAATGGAACTAGAAAGCAACTTGTTGGAAGTAATACATTTTGATGTGTGCAGTCCAATGAGTGCTAAGGCATGTAGTGGATATCGTTATGTTCTTACTTCACAGATGATTTGAGTAGATGTTGAGTATATTTACTTGATGAATCACGAGTCTGAATTATTGAAAGGTTCAAGTAATTCAGGGTGAAGTTGAAAGATCGTCGTGACAAGAGGATAGAAGATCTATGATATGATCATAGAGATGAATATCTGAATTACGAGTTTGGCACAGAATTAAGACATTGTGGAAATTGTTTCACAGCTAATACAGCCTGGAACACCATAGTGTGATGGTGTGCCCGAACATCATAACTACACCCTATTGGATATGATGCATACCATGATGTCTCTAATCGAATTACCACGATAGTTTATGGGTTAGGCATTAGAGACAACCGCATTCACTTTAAATAGGGCACCACGTAATTCCGATGAGATGACACCGTATGAACTATGGTTTAGAGAAACCTAAGCTGTCATTTCTTAAAAGTTTGGGGCTGCGACGCTTATGTGAAAAAGTTTCAGGCTGATAAGCTCGAACCCAAAGCGGATAAATGCATCTTCATAGGACACCCAAAACAGTTGGGTATACATCCTGTCTCAGATTCGAAAGCAATAAGGGATTGTTTCTAGAATCGGGTCCTTTCTCGAGGAAAAGTTTCTCTCGAAAGAATTGAGTGGGAGGATGGTGGAGACTTGATGAGGTTATTGAACCGTCACTTCAACTAGTGTATAGCAGGGCACAAAGAGTTGTTCATGTGGCACCTACACCAATTGAAGTGGAAGCTTATGATATTGATCATGAGACTTCGGATCAAGTCACTCCCAAACCTCGTGGAATGACAAGGATGCGTACTACTTCAGAGTGGTACGTAATCCTGTCTTGGAAGTCATGTTGCTAAACAACAATGAACGTACGAGCCATGGAGAAAGCGATGGTGGGCCCGGATTCCGATAAATGGCTCGAGGCCATAAAATCCGAGAGAGGATCCATGTATGAAAACAAAGTGTAGACTTTGGCAGAACGGCTCGATGGTCGTAAGGCTATTGAGTACAGATGGATTTTAAAAGGAAGACGGACAATGATGGATAGTATCACCATTAAGAAAGCTCGACTTGTCGTTAAGATGTTTTCCGACAAGTTCAAGGAGTTGACTACGATGAGACTTTCTCACTCTTAGCGATGCTAAGAGTCTGTTGGAATTATATTAGCGATTACTGCATTATTTATGAAATCTTACAGATAGGATGTCAAAACATTGTTTCCTCGACGATTTTCTTGAGGAAAGGTTGTATGTGATACAACCGGAAGGTTTTGTCAATCCTGAAAGATGCTAATAAGTATGCAAAGCTCCAGCAATCCTTCTAAGGACTGGAGTAAGCATCTCGGAGTTGGAATGTATGCTTTGATGAGATGATCAAAGATTTTGGGTGTATACAAAGTTTATGAGAAACTTGTATTTCCAAAGAAGTGAGTGGGAGCACTATAGAATTTCTGATGAGTATATGTTGTTGACATATTGTGGATCAGAAATGATGTAGAATTTCTGGAAAGCATATAGGGTTATTTGGAAAGTGTTTTTCAATGGAAAGCCTGGATTAAGCTACTTGAACATTGAGCATCAAGATCTATAAGGATATATCAAAACGCTTAATGGTACTTTCAAATGAGCACATACCTTGACATGATCTTGAAGGTGTTCAAGATGGATCAGTCAAAGAAGGAGTACTTGCCTGAGTTGTAAGGTATGAAGTTAAGACTTAAAGCTCGACCACGACAGAAGAAAGAGAAAGGACGAATGTCGTCCCCTATGCTTTCGTCATAGGCTCTATACGGTATGCCATGCTGAGTACCGCACCTGATGTGTGCCTTGCCACATGTCTGGCAAGAAGGTACAAAGGTGATCCAGGAGTGGAACACTAGACAGCGGTCAAAATTGTCCTTGGAGTAATAACGACATGTTTCTCGATTATGGAGGTGATAAAGAGTTCGGTGTAAAGGGTTACATCGATGCAAGCTTTAACACCTATCCCAATGACTCTGAGTAGCAAACCGGATACGTATAGTGGAGCAACCATTTGGAATAGCTCCAAGTGGAGCGTGGAAGCAGCATTTATAACATGACCTAGAGATTTGCGAAGTACATACGGATCTGAATATTGCAGACCCGTTAACTAAAACCTTTCTCACAAGCAAAACATGATCAAACCCGGAACTCATTGAGTCTTAATCACATGATGATGTGAACTAGTTTAGTGACACTAGTAAACTCTTTGGATGTTGGTCACATGGCGATGTGACTTGTGAGTGTTAATCACATGGTGATGTGAACTAGATTATTGACTCTAGTGCAAGTGGGAGACTGTTGGAAATATGCCCTAGAGGCAATAATAAATTGGTTATTATTATATTTCCTTGTTCATCATGATCGTTTATTATCCATGCTATAATTGTATTGATAGGAAACTCAGATACATGTGTGGATACATAGACAACACCATGTCCCTAGTAAGCCTCTAGTTGACTAGCTCGTTGATCAATAGATGGTTACGGTTTCCTGACCATGGACATTGGATGTCGTTGATAACCGATCACATCATTAGGAGAATGATGTGATGGACAAGACCCAATCCTAAGCCTAGCACAAAGATCGCGTAGTTCGTATGCTAAAGCTTTTCTAATGTCAAGTATCATTTCCTTAGACCATGAGATTGTGCAACTCCCGGATACCGTAGGAATACTTTGGGTGTGCCAAACGTCACAACGTAACTGGGTGGCCATAAAGGTACACTATAGGTATCTCCGAAAGTGTCTGTTGGGTTGGCACGAATCGAGACTGGGATTTGTCACTCCGTGTGACGGAGAGGTATCTCTGGGACCACTCGGTAGGACATCATCATAATATGCACAATGTGATCAAGGAGTTGATCACGGGATGATGTGTTACGGAACGAGTAAAGAGACTTGCCGGTAACGAGATTGAACAAGGTACCGGGATACCGACGATCGAATCTCGGGCAAGTACAATACCGCTAGACAAAGGGAATTGTATATGGGATTGATCGAATCCTCGACATCGTGGTTCATCCGATGAGATCATCGTGGAACATGTGGGAACCAACATAGGTATCCAGATCCCGCTGTTGGTTATTGACCGAAGAATGTCTCGGTCATGTCTGCATGGTTCCCGAACCCGTAGGGTCTACACACTTAAGGTTCGATGATGCTAGGGTTATAAAGGAAGTTTGTATGTGGTTACCGAATGTTGTTCCGAGTCCCGGATGAGATCCCGGACGTCACGAGGAGTTCCGGAATGATCCGGAGGTAAAGATTTATATATGGGAAGTCCTGTTTTGGTCACCGAAAAAGTTTCGGGTTTTATCGGTAACGTACCGGGACCATCGGGAGGGTCCCGGGGGTCCACCAAGTGGGGCCACCAGCCCCGGAGGCTTGCATGGGCCAAGAGTGGGAAGGGACCAGCCCTTGAGTGGGCTGGTGCGCCTCCCACAAGGCCCAAGGCGCAGCTAGGAGGAGAAGGGGGAAACCCTAGGCGCAGATGGGCCTAAGGCCCACCCTAGGGCGCGCCCTCTTCTCCCCCTCTTGGCCACCCCCCCTCCATCCCATCTAGGGCTGCCGCCCCCCTAGGGGTGGGAACCCTAGAGGGGGCGCACCCTCCTCCCCTTCTCCTATAAATAGTGGGGGTTTTGGGCTGCCCAAGACACACGATTTGATCTCTCCCTGGCGCAGCCCTACCTCTCTCCTCCTCGTCTCTTGCGGTGCTTGGCGAAGCCCTGCTGGAGTACCACGCTCCTCCACCACCACTACGCCGTTGTGCTGCTGCTGGATGGAGTCTTCCTCAACCTCTCCCTCTCTCCTTGCTGGATCAAGGCATGGGAGACGTCACCGGGCTGTACGTGTGTTGAACGCGGAGGTGCCGTCCGTTCGGCACTAGGATCTCCGGTGATTTGGATCACGACGAGTACGACTCCTTCAACCCGTTCTCTTGAACGCTTCCGCATAGCGATCTACAAGGGTATGTAGATGCACTCTCCTTCCCCTCGTTGCTGGTTTCTTCATAGATAGATCTTGGTGACACGTAGGAAAATTTTGAATTTCTGCTACGTTCCCCAACAATTCTGTGGCGCACCGTGCAAATTGCCTTTAACATTACTCCTCTGAGTTCGGTCGGGTCGTTATTTGGAACGTGGCTGGATGGGATAGAGTCCGATACAGCTAGACATATTCGTGTAGGAGTTTGTGCGTTGTTATGGGAAATTTGGAACTGCAGAAATGATTTGGCTTTTAACAGAATAACTACTATTCATTTTTGCAGGTTATTTTCCGTGCCATGGCGCTGATCCGTATGTGGTCCTTACTCACTCCGACGGAGGCCAGGTAGCGTTTGGTTACTGGATCTGTCCGGTGGGAGATAGTAGCGCGGGATATCTTCAACCGGTTTGGATGGCGGTCATGTAATAAGATAGGCAATTAGTTTCCTATCTTTATCTTGCCAGCCAGTTGTGGCTTTTTGGCCTGTTCTTTTTTCAGCATCGAGGTTCTTCGTGAGCTCGCGTTTATTTTGCTTCAAGACTCTATGACATTGTTGAACCTATTTTATTTATTTAAGTGGCCATATGCATCGTTCAGATGCAGAGGCCGGGGAAACCCCCTTTTCGAAAAAAAGACCACCTAGCGACGACTACAAGCACTGAAGCGAGCCGAAGGCGCACCGCCGTCATCACCCCCCCCCCCCCCCCCCCCCCCCGCCGTAGCCGGGCAAAACTTATTGTAGTACACAGTCAGGAAGTCGTCGTGCTAAGGCCCCGTAGGACCAGCGCACCAAAACAGCAACCGCTATCGATGAAGATAAGCATAGATCGAAAGGATCCAACTTAAAGACACACCGACATAGACAAACGAAGACTGGATCCAAGCAGACCCACCAAAGTCAACCACCGGCCGAATCCTGCGAGATCCGTCGGAGACACACCTTCACACGCCCTCCAATGATGTTAGATGCACTACCAGGACGGGGGCTGGGTGGGGAGAACCTTATTCCATCTTCAGAGAGCCGCCGACATCTCGTCTTTCTGAACAGGACACAAACCCTAGCAAGACTAAAAGAAACATATAAAAACAAAGACCTCCCACCGGCAATGGCCAAGATCAACCATGCCCCCATGGTCCTAAGACCACAGGAGACGAGGCAGATCGGCGGCGGTGCCGGCGGGAGGCTAAACCCTACCCGCTTGTTCCCTCCTGCTCGCTAGGAGGAGGACGAAGGGGTACGCGCTACTTTTTGGCATGGTCATATTGTCTCATGATATCAAGGAAAATAATAGCACACTATACAAAATAACGCAGCCCCCTAAATTTTGATAGTGCGCTATTAATGAGACATTGTATACTGATTTATTTAGCGAGACAATTCTCTACACACTATAGTGTGCTATTAGCGACGTTGTAGAGCACTATTCTTTTAGTGCATGGTACCCACGCCATCTTCCTTTCGATTCTTGCTGCCCCAATAGAACTTGCGGACCATGAAAGTTATGTGCTGACACAAGCCTCTAGTAAGCTTGATAACCGACATCAAATACGTGGGCATTGCTTGAATAATAGATTTTATCAAAATTTCCTTCCCATTGCTTGCAAGCAATTTTTCCATCCACCCTTGCACCCTCTCCCAACATCTATCTTTTAAATGAGCAAAAACTTTCTCTTGTCACACCCCACGTCCGATGGCAGCGCAAAATACTTCTCATTGAGTGCTTCATTTTGAACGTCCAGAATATCTTTCACAGACTGCGCCTCGTTACCTCCTGGCGAAATTATGTTCTTCCAAGCTGCAGCTAAAAGATGTGCATGATCTTCACTCGGGTTCTTGGGAACTTGTTGGGGACTTCAATATTATCGTCAACCCGAGGAGAAAACCAATGTCTTAATTAATCGTAGGGATGATGGCTTGGTTTAGGCCTGTGCTCAACTGCTTTGATCCCATACTACAATTTCCATAGTTTTTTTTCTGTTTGAGATTTCCAGGTAGCTTTATTCAGGAGCGATGTCCATGGGCATACAAGCAATCTCAGGTGGAGACAAGAACAAAACATGTATACTACAATCTAAAGAAGTGGCAACCTAAAGTAAGCTATGGACTTCCAATTTTGAAATTTGACGTTCATGGACAAAAGAAGCACCGGGTAAAAGCCATGTCTGTGCTTGCGGACTTGGCTATTGTGACACTTCTGCGTCATAACCCTCTTGAGGTCATCGTTGGTGAGTGCAGGTCTCCTCTGTTCATGTCGCGTGCTTGAGCTGGATTGGATCATATCTTGGAACAACCTCGGTTCTGGCGGTTGATGCTCTGGTGTGTCTCCCCTTTTACACGTGACTGCACCGACAGGTTACCTGGCCCCTTCTGATTTTCTGGCTAGGTCGACGCTCCTCTATCCGGAGCAAGAGGGTAGGGCGTCGTCTGCTGTCTGCATCAGTTCTACTACAACTCTGCGGCAAAGTTCGGCGGTTTTATTAATTAAAGTCGGACAAAAATTATACCTTTTATCTAACGTAATATGTATCTGGCCACCATGTGGCAGATTGCAAAACGATCTACCGTATCCAGCGCCTTTAGATCTGGCAACCGCTCGATCTGCATCTTGTCCGTTCGCAACTCCTACGCCCGCACGCCCAGGCACCGCGCCGCCAGCAACGCATTGACCGGCCATCAACAGCTTCGATCGAACCACCTGTTCCCTTGCACCCCTCGAGCACTAACGCCTTCTCAAGTCGCCGCCATAGCCTGCAGCTCCGGCGAGCAGCTTCTTCCACGGCCAACACTCGCCGGTGCAGGAGCTCCATCACCATCTCCATGGGATTCCTGCCTCCCCTGCAGCCCATTGACGACCACGTCCTCCACACGTCTCGGCCATAGTAGCCGTTGCTGCCCTATGTTCTGCTGCCCGGGCTTCTAGCCACGGCCATAGGCTCCGCCCAGCGCCGACTTCAAGATAGGACACTTGCATCGATCCCCTTCATCTTTGAACAATAAGTTGCATGCTCAACTAAAATGGATTCTCAATGCAGAGATCTACGAATTTCATGTTGAAGTCCACGCGATTCATAGCCTAAATCAACAAGTATGATGGATAATTGAGAGTTCTTTGTCTCTGTGTTTTCAGTTTTCAGTTTTCAGATACAGGTTTCGTTGGTTCTCGGTGGACTTTAGAGAGAGAAAAGAGTTGGGCTAGGCCCAATGCTGGGTAGAGGCCTAGTTAGGAAAAATTAATATTTTTTTTGAAAGGTAGGAAAAAGTTAATGTTGGCTAAATAAAACATGTTTTGTGGGTTTTTTAGCTTCACCGGTGCATCATTTGTACTATATTTTAAGACCTAACGACTTACGTATAAATATCATGCTAACTTTGACCGAAGAAAGATTGATGTAGAAATATACCCTCGGTAATTTCTATGTAAATACTATGGTACTTTATATACAATTAATCTGATAATTTACGTACAAACACCATGATAAATTTGACATAGAAAATTATTACTGATAACAAACCCCGGTAACTCTATGCAAATAGCATGGTAATCATACGCACTGTAGACATAATAACTTGCGCAAAAACACCGCGGTAATTTTGAACCAGGGAAAAAATTTATTAGAAACATACCCCGCAGACCTGATAATTTTACCCGCAAACATCGTGGTAATTTTGACCTGAGGTGAAAAGTGGTTGAAAAACATAACCACGTTAAGTTATGTGTAAATAAGATGATAATTTACGCTCCACGGACTTGATAACATACATACAAACACCACAACTTTGACCCCAAGGGGTGTATTACAAATGTGCCACCGGTAATCTCTATGTAAATAACGCGGTAATATAAGCACCGCTTAACTGATAACTTACATACAAAACATGATGATAACTTTCTGGCCCGGAATTTTTTGTGTTGAAAAACATATTCTCGCTAATTTATGTGTCAATAATACGGTAATATATGTGTCACATACCCGATCATTTATGTACAGAACACCGCGGTTCCATTGACCAAACAGGAAAAAGTTGTTTAAAAACACACCCTTGGTAACTTATGTAAAAATAGCATGGTAGTATACGAATAAGCACCGGGGTAACATTTTTTACGAAGGGAAAAAGTTGTTGAAAAACATACACTCAATAACTTGTGTGTAAGTGCCATGATAATATACGAACTGCGGATCTGATAACTTGGGTATAAACACCACGGTAACATTGACCAAAAGGGGGAAAGGTGGTTGAAAAAACATACCCTTGGTAAATTGTGTGCAAATAACATGTTAATACACAAACCGAAGAACTGATAACTTATGTACAGACACCATGGTAATTTTATTCGGGGAAACACCGCGTTAATTTTTGACCTATATGAGAAAAAAATTGTTGGAAAATTTACCCTAGTAACTTATGTGAAAATTGCATGATAATAGACAAAGTGAAACTTGATAACTGTATAAACATCGCGGTAATTTGAAACATGGGGTGTAGTATGTCAAAACTTCATATTTTTTGTCCTCTTTTTGTATGCTATCAGGCTTCCTCTCAAAACCATAACCTACACTCAAAACGCCATGGTAACTTTCACGAAGGGGAAGGGGGTTGTTCAAACATACCCCCCCCCCCCCCCCTCCTGCATGCACTTTAAATTTTGTGCAAAATTACAATGTTGCACATGTTAAAATTACTGTGATTTTTACGCTGTAGTTACCGGCCTTCTCATGATATAGTTACCAGTTTTTATCATGTCATTTCTTTAACCAAGGGTGTTAATGTTTGAAGTTATCAACATGCACATGCCATAGTTATCATACTTTTCGGCCAAAGTTATCAAGCAAAAAATTAAGCTTTTCGTTGACATGGTAGAAAGAAGAAGGGTTCAAATTCCATTGTGTGCATACTATGGACAACAAGTGAGGATGGATGAGTTGGTTATCAGGATTAGCATGCATGTATTAGACTTGAGTTCAAGTCCCCTTTTAAGCACTTTATTATTCCTTTTTCTTCCCACCTAAATTAACTAGTATAAAACCAGGAGAGATAAAAAAACAGTTTAGAAAATAAAAATCAGGAGGAAAAAATCGGTGGAAGCCTCCTACGATCGAGCCGAGTTGAAACGCTCGTTTGATCGAGCAGAAAGTAACTCTAGTTTCGTTATGCGAAAGTAGATATTGGATTCTGGAATTCCCAATCATAAATTGCCTGATGGTGAGGGCAACAAATACTTGCGTCACATGCGATAATGATTCCTTCATTGCGAAAAGCCAGAGCTTTGGATCATCCGATTCGTTCATGAGAGCAACTCCAGCCGCGCTCCCAACCGGCCTTTCCTAGACGTTTTTGCTGCGCCGGCGCCCAAAAATCGGCCTAGTCACGTCCCTAGGAGCTCGTTTTTCGCCGGTTTGGACCGAAACTGGCGCCGGCGGACTCAGGCCGAACCCGGCGCACTGGGGGGCGCCCGGGGGCGTCGGGGCAAGGCGTTTTGGCGCGAAAGCGGATGGGCCCGCCGAGTCAGTGACACGCCGCTAAGTCGCCCTCATCATCTCGGTTCCCGCGGGAATCAATGCGAAGGCTGCCGCGCCGGTCAGCCTCCATTGATGCCTCACGGACGGCGCCATGAACGCGCCGCGACACGCGTCCAGCCTCGCGTCGCCCAGCATGTAGCCCGTCGCCGCCCAGCCACGGCTATAAAAAGGGTGACCTCCCTGCCGGTGGACGCCACAGCTCTCATTCCCCCCCTCCCCGTCGTAGAAAGCAGCTCTCTCCCCCCTTCCCGCCGATGAGAAAGATGGCGAGAGGTACCCAGGCGACGGCGCGGTGGCGAACAGCTTCGGCCGCCGCCACCTTCAAGAGGCGGAGGCGCGGCTGCTGTACGAGGTGGAATACCCGGCGCCCCCGGACATGCGGGTGCCAGGGATGTGGAGGCTGAGCGCCGGCGGCGTCCCGGTGCCCCCGGTGCCCGAAGGGGCGGCGCAGCGGGCCGAGATCGCCCACATCCGCTCGTCCCTCACGGAGGAACAGCGGAACGAGTTGCGCTACGCCGCCGACAGCCACATCCTCTGGACCATGTACTTCCAGCGCCGCCGCGAGGAGCAGATCGCCTCCACCAACGGCGTCATCCCGTGAGGCCGCCTCAACACCGACGGGCGGCGCGAGTGGTGGGGCATTCCAGGCCGCACACTCGAGGCCGTCCTCGACCACATCGAGTGCGGCAACATGCCGCACCTCAACTACCCACCGCGGCCGTCCTTCTCTCGCCGCCGTGGCAGCTCCTGGACGCCGCGGCGGATGGAGCCGGGATCGTCCTCATCGTCTGGCTCTGACTCGCCCGCCGCGCTCCACCCCGTCAAACCCGAGCCGGAGGAGACGCCGCTCGGGAGCCCCACGCGCAGCGGCGCCCTCGTCATCAACGAGGGCGCCCGGTCCTCCTCGCGTGGTTACCGCCTGGTCCGGTCGAAACCGGAGCCGGGGATGCTCCCGGTGAAGCCGGAGCACGTCGAGATGGCAGCCCCCGACGATGAGTCCGCCCTCAAGTGGGCGAAGGAGGACAACGACCGGTTGCAGGTGTGTCGGCAGCGCCGGGCGTACGCGGAGCTCCAGGCCAGGCGCCGCGGTCGCGAGGAGGGCAGCGTCATCGTCCTCTACAGCGACGAGGAGGACGAGGCGAGGCCGTCCAGCGCGCCACCGCGCCTCGGCGACCCGGGCCAGGGCTGCAGCAGGGACGATGCAGGCCCGAGCCAGCCGCGCGACAACGATGACGACGACGATGATGGCGACGGCGGCGACTACACCCTCTTTTATAGTCTTCTCGGCATGTAGACGGCGGCGACGGCGATGGCTGTTGGGGGCTAGGCGTGTTTGGCGTATTTCAGACGTAGTTCGCATTTGTTCGTCTTTTTGTACAAATTTCAATGAAGTTTAGCCGAGTTCGTGTAAAAATCGCCGAGTTTGCATACACTTTGTACGAAAAGTCGCCGAACCGGGGTGACCTGTGGGCCGACGACGGGGAGCTAGGTCGCCTCCAGGGGCCAAACTAGCGTCAGTTTGCCCCAGACCGTTCTTTTTTGACGCCCTGGGAGGCCGAACAGCTGGAGATGCTTTAACCATATGCTCGGTTAGATTCTCGTCCACTTGTCCCCAAGCACAGCGAGCGATGGGGCGTTCTAGTAAACAATCCCTCCAGCTATCTACTGCAGTTTGAATGATAGAACAGACTGACATCAGAGCCATGCTTCTCTTAGCCATGGCAGTTTTGAATCTTCACAAGTTTACTTTGGCCACTTGTACTCCTATTTTACGCTTCTGATTCCAGTTGATCTCTTGACCTTGGGCGCTGTCTGGCGCGCGGTGACAAGTCTATAGGGAAAATATGTACTATGTACTCGCCCTGCTCCTTGTACGTAGTTGACCACTTGACCTCGAGCACTGTGCTGTGGTGCAAAGTCTATACATGAAATCTCGAAAAAAAATCTATACATCATGCAAAAATATCAGTGTGGCAAGACCGTTTCAAGTTTCAACTCTCCATCTCGCAGGCAAGGTGCCGTTGATTCACGCGATCGTGCAACGTGCATACAGTATAAGAATATACACAAGTGGCGATGTCACATGGATCGAAAAGGTTCGGTATGAACATACATAACCATGCAGTAGGGATGCATGGCGCCACCCGATCCGCCCTGCTTCCAGATCAAAACGAGAAAATTCTGTTTTAGCTGGATCAGAGTGCGTTAGAGCTTTTTGTACTTTTTTTGATGAATACGCTTAGCAGCGTACCATTTATTTGATTAGTAGGAAGGTGAACACAAGTTAGAAGGATGCTCCCTCGCAGACGTACACAAGCCGGCGTCTGGGAGGTTGCAAGGTGGAGTAGAGAGAGGAGGATGCTCAGCCTCGAGACACAAGGTTTAAGTTACAGGGATAATCGCGGCTAGCCCTCGAGCACCCGCCTTAGCCCAAAGGCGGGCATCGTCTTTGATCAAGCGTATTAGGTCTTCAGTGGAGGGGCACCGGTTCTCGAAAATGACCGCGTTGCGGTGCTTTCAAATGGACCAAGCAGAGAGTGCTACGATGGAGTTGAGGCCCTTCCGTAGGCAGCCCGGGGATTCATCGACGGCCTTGGACCACCATGTGAAGAAGGTGGTGTCCGGTTCGGCCTTTTGTATTAGCTGGGCACCGGTTCGGCTTTTTTACTAGCTGGGCACTTTCGCAGTACTCCGCGGGACGCCGCTCTGCACCCATACCATGCAGGCACGACTAGGTCCAGGTCGTGGATTGATCACATGCATGGATGCTCGCGTGGCAGGTTCATGTTGGAGCGATGGAATAGCACGAAACGCATGGCGAGGAATCGGTAGCTCATTCTTCATGCAATAACTTCGGTCAGTCTCCGGTAGGTTCATGCGGTATATGTGTTGGGCACTAAGAGCATACCTATATAATTGATTCTTCACTTTTTTTAAATGATATTCTTTTAACTGAATCTATATTTTTTATGTTTTATATGCTTCATATTTTTGAAGAGTTTTCAAAGAGTAAATCAAGAATACGCTTACGTTTTATTTCATTAGTTTTAGCGCCTGCTGTGGTGAGAGCCCTCCTAGTCGGAACACCATTAACGGTCGCGACGTCTCACTCTGCATATGAAAACTAAACCGAAAAACCATACCAAAAATAAACCGAACCGAATCAATTTTATGGTTTTTATGGTTTCTGGTTTCGGTATGGTATGAACTTTTCATAACAATTTGAACTTTGGTTTTTATGGTATATACCAAAAAACAGAATGGTTAACCGAATAAATCGGAGTAAAAAATAAATTTATATTTCTTGAGATGAACAACCATACAAGTTGTCAATTTTCTTGTACATGAGTCAAATTCCCTACTAAGCACATAAAATTTTCTTGTAACATAATCATTTTTCTCTTTTTAAAATGCTAAGCACGTCCATAACAATCAATAGATGAATCAATGCATGCATATATATTTACATATATAGTTATATACTATTTTTGTAAAATTGTATGTGTTTTGAGTCATAAATTTGCAAATTATTATTACGTCATTTTCAAATTCGTTTCAACTTTGGTTATTATGGTATATACCAAAACATATCAAAATAATTTGATATATACCAAAACCAAACTGTATTTTAATTTCATACCGTATTTACTAAAGTATTAATACCATACAAACCGAAAAACCGTATAAACTGAACCATGTAAACTGAATAAACTGAACGCACAGAGTGCCGAGTTCGGCGGTGCAGCGCCTGCTGTGGCCGGCCCCGTGGCCCCCATTAGTTGTTTGTCAAGTGTTCTGCTGAAATGCTCGAGGTAGAGTTGACCCCTGGAATTCCGTATGAAAAAAAGATAAAGGCAAAAAGATTGTCGAGTTTACCGTAGTAGAAACCCGACAAACTTTGACCGTTGTCATGTTTCCATCGCCTGGTCGTTGATGGGGTCCACCTGTCAGGCACCGGCGAGTTTATTTCGGGCGGAACTCCGCTAATGTGCTACACTGCCGAGTTTCTTTCTTTCGCCGAGTCCCTTTTTCCTGGCACTAGGAAACGTCGAAGTTTGGCAAGTTGCGCGTCACTGTCAAGTCCAATTATCAAGAAACTTGGCAGACACATTACTCCGTCGAGCTCCCAATGAATTGAACTCAGCGAAGCCAAAGAACTAGGCGATATCCGAGATTCCAGTAGTGTGACCTCATGTCCTAGGATGACCTCAGCGCTTACATCAAGTCCTAGGATGACATCATATCTGACCTCACTGTTTTAGACAAGGTTTAATCCTACGGACTCCAACACACTCTACATGTAATAGAAAAAAAACTCTAATATCTACTTGCTCCGTCCGCGTGTAAGTGTCCATCTAGTTTTTGACCTAAATCAAAGTTTTAAAACTTTGATCAACTTTATAGAGAAAAGTAGCGGCATGTATGACGCTAAATTAGTATCACTAGATCCTTTTTGAAATGTACTTTCGTAATATATCAACTTGATGTCATATATGCTACTACTATTTTTTTTATAAAGTTGATCAAAATTTTAAGACTTGACTTAGAACAAAACGTAGAACCATCGCAAAAAAAACGTAGAAGTGCACTTATTCACGGACGGAGGCAGTATAGGAAAGAAGCAAATTCCAGCAATCACCCCATCACAATGTGCTCGGCGCCTCGTACTGAGCTTGTCAACTTGGTGCATAGGATTAACACTAGCTAGCTAGCTAGCTAGCTAGGTTCATGTGGTGTAGTAATGGCTAGGAACGTGATAGATGGTAAAAGTCAGCTCGGGGCGTGTAGGAGAAGCATAATCGCACGGTGACCTCCCTGGCAAAGAGCTCTATATAAATGCAGCTACCTAGCTGCTCAACATGCATCGAAAGCGGGAGAGCAAGCGCAAGTAACTAGCAACTCATCTATCCATCCATCTATAGACTACACCGTTTTCATATTCATATCGGAGGTAAGCTAGCTAGCCACCGCGGCCATGGCCGCAGCGAAACTCGCCCTTGTCATCCTAGTCGCCGCCGCGGTCGCCTGCACCGGCAACAGCCAGAGCCCGGTGCAACTGTGTGACTACGAGTTTGTTGTGTCGACGTTCAATGAAAATTGGGCGGGCACGGACTCAGATCTCACCTTCACTGTGTTCAGCACGGAGGTCGTGGGCGGCGTCGCCCTGAAAACTATACAAAGTGCCGCTGGTTCCAGGTTCGACGTGGGCAGTAAGACCAAGTTCACCATCCAGGGCGGGCCGTGCGTGAAACCATGCGGCCTCCGCCTAGAGGTTCACAAGACCTGGTGGCTGGAGATCGGGAGCGACTGGAAGTGCCGTTCCGTCGACCTTTTGGTAAAGAGGAACGGGGCGGTGCAGTGGCATTTCTATCTCATTTTCAATCAGTGGGTGAAAGACGGCTCCCCCGTCGAATACAAGCCGGCGCAGTGCCCGATCCTCTAGCACGGCGACGCCATGCATGATCAGGACGCGACGGCCGGCCGGGGTCGCGAGTGCGTGCGTGTTGAGGTACGGTACTCGTTTGTGGCCGCGTGTGACTGTTTTGTTTAGTTTGCTTTTCTTCCGGCAGCTCCCATGCATAAACTGTATCTTGTCATCAGCAGCTCCCATGCATAAGCTGTGTCTTGTCATGTGTGTCCGGTGTATGCGCGGCTCTCTAGCTATAGGCAGCCGGGCTCGTCGTTTGTGTTTTCATCAGTGTTGTGTTTGTTTCCTTTCCTCACATTATTAATAAAATAAGACCCTGCCTTCCTGTTTAATTTATTTGTTTTCGGCTCATTGTTTGCGGTCCATCCATGCATGATGACTCGTTTATTTCCCGCCGTGCATCCTTCGCCATGCATGCACATAGCCAATTTTCTGTTTGGTGTTTTGGCAAGCCACCTCCGTGAATTAGCAAGGTATCATGTATGGTCTAGAACTGTTAAAACAAGGGGTCATATAGAGAGTGGTCGATGGTAAAAAAAATTAACATTTGGAGATATAACTGGCTTCCAAGAATTTCAGGACAAAAAATTACAGCTAAAAAGCATCGAACTAGACTGAAGTGGGTGTTGGAATTATTCATGAGTGGGAGATGGGATGAAAATTTGATTAGGCATTAGTTCTTTCATCATGATGCCGAAGAGATCCTAAACTTACGCATTCAGTCTGTGGGAGACGGTGATCTAGTTTCTTGGCACTATAAGAAAAGTGGTATGTTCTCTGTGAAAAGTGCGTACATACTGGCTTTAAATCTCAAGAACAACCGGGGTGAGATAGGAATATCCAGTGCTGCTATTAATGAGGAAAGAAGACCGTGGCACGTTATTTGGAAGGCTAAGGTTCCGCAAAAAATTAGAATTTTTGCTTGGAGAGTTGCGACCAACAGTTTGGCGATTCAGATGAATAGAGTAACTCACCATCAAACGGTCTCCGGTATGTGTACTATATGTGCAGTTTAGGATGAAAATATCTTCCATGCTCTGGTGACCTGCCCTAAGGTGCGTGCTTTGCGTATCGCCTTGGGGGATGTATGGAATATTCCGAGGAAGGAGTTGTTCAAATTTACAGGGCCAGACTGGCTTCTCATCCTGCTTGACCAATTGGAGTCTCCGGTACGCGAGCAAGTGTTATTTATGTTCTGGAGAGCTTGGCATCTGAGGAACGATTTGATTTTTGGAAGAGGGAAAGAATAGGTGAATGCGTCTATTATCTTCGTGGAAAATTATTGGAAGACTTTCTCCACTTCCAACGCTCGTGTGCAAGTGGACCAAAGCACCAAAGGGAAGGGGGTGATGGGGAATGGGGAGAATCTTAGTCCGCAAAAAGAAAATGATCGTGCTGGTTGGAAGCCTCCGGAGCGGGAGTATATTAAGATAAAGTTGATGCTAGTTTTGTGGTGAGCTTGAGATTTGCTAGCGTTGGGGTTGTCGCTAGGAATCATCTGGGAGAAGTCCTGGTGTATTCTTGGGATTTTATTCGAATGTGCTCCGGAGCGGAGGAGGCGGAACTCCGTGCATGCCTCGCCGGGCTGTACATTGGTATTTCTCTTCATAAACCAATTATCTTGGAAACTAACTGCTCCTTTGCTGCATCTTTCCTAGCGAAAGAAACTGTTGACAGATCTCCTTATGTGGATCTGAAAATGGAAGCGATCAGCGCCTCCAAGTTTATTGTTGATCTCAAGATTGTTAAGATTGATAGGCAGGCTAACAAGGCGGCGCATGAGATAGCAAAATTTAGTTTTGATACCATGTCCGATGGTATATTGTGTAATTCTGTTTCGCCCGCGTGGCTAATTATGTAATGAACGATTGTAAGACTATTGCTATTTGATCAATATATGGGTGGAGTTTTAAAAAAAATGTTTAGTGTTTGGTCCTTGAGGATCTTGATGTCCTGGAAAAGTCCTGGAAATACAAACCTCATGGAGATTGAGAGCCAAAGAAAGGACCACCCTCCAGGCCAACACTTCATGAATATGTGGTGGGCAAATTTGGTGTTTTGACCCATTTGCGGAAGTTCAGCCAGATCTAACGTTGGTTTGATTTTTTTTTTCGAGATTTGACCCCGGTGACAGTAGAGTATATCTGCCTACCACCAAGACCCTTGGCGGTAGGGTCGCACGTCCTATCATAAAAAAATTGAAGTATCAAATACGGCAGTTGTACCCGCGACAAGCACCACGGCGGGGTAGGGTTGCATAGGCTACCACCGGCCTGTTTGACGGTAGAGCCGCATTGCGCTAACGTGGATAAGTTGCCTACCGCCAAGGATCTTGCCGTAGACTGGTATACCCTACCGCCTTGGATCGCATCCCGAAATTTTTTTAAACCAAGGTCAGATCTGGTTTAACTTTCGCAAAAGGGTAAAACACCAAATTAGGCCACCTCTGGCATCACCAAACTATCGATCAGGACTGCAGAAACGCCTAAAAAGTTCCAATTAAGATCCCTACACACAACGCTTACTGCCAAAGAAAGTACCCAGATTTTTTGTCATTGCCCCTTCAACGCCTGCCCCAACCTTACCTTCCTGCGCACTCTCAAAGCTTCAGGCAGATTCTTGGTGAAATCGACTTATGCTAAATTATTCACTTCTCCGTGAATCAGTTCACCAAAAGCTTTTTGGCCAGGTTAGTCCCCCTTAGAACATCTACAGCCGGGCGCCTCAAATCAGCATCAAACACTCAGATGGGCGGACCGGTCACTGACTAACAAAAAAAATCGAGCCATCCATACGCCTCAAATCGGCCTCAAATGTCTGGGCTGTCCGTCGGCACTCATATCCAACACAAACGTAGGGTGGATATGGGGCAGCCCACAGCCGACCGCACTCCGTCTCCCACAAAAAACACACAATCTAGAAACATTAGCTCACTCCGCTCTGGCTTCGTCTCTTAATCTCCCCTCCGATTTCTCCCATTCCGATCCAACTCGACGACTCCGGTGAACATGTCGGGCTCTGTCAGCCGCTACGACTCCGAGCTCAATGTCGAAGAGGAGCTGGTCCTCCGTATTGCGCTGGAGCGATCAACATTGGACACAGGGGGCAGCACCGGATTTGCACCATCGTCGCTCCCCTGCTGGCGCAGCACAACGCCAGAGTTGGCCCCTTCAGGCCCGCGCACAGCTTCATGAGGGCTGCTCAGTCCATGCCGCCGGCCCATCAGCCACCTCCCCCGTCGTCCGCTCCTCCACAAGGGCGGGGGTGGGTGCTAGTGCCCACTCTACCGGCCCTGTAGACGTGCACGCCGGAATCGGAGGCATGTGCCGCCCGCCACAAGATGTAGCGGGCAAGTCAGTGGGACGCGGCAAAGCAATCTGTTCGCTGCCGCCGTGGGTTGCGGCGGTTCCGGACGAGGAGGAGCGGCTCCTTGATTGGGTCTACCATCATTCGCTTACGACGACGAAGACAGACGCTCGCCGGCTCCGCACGAAGAACGCCAAGGTGCTTCGGCTAGCCGTTGAGCAGTCAGAGCACGAGGCGGCAGAGGGATCGAGGGTGGCAAAGCAAAGCGACAGCATGAACAATCAATACTGCGGATGAAGGGGCTAATCGTCATCTTCAATTCCTCCTTGGACGACAATGACTACCACGGCTTCGACTTCGATGATCCACCACCTGCCTCAGACTCCTACAACTGCGCCACCGACCGGAAGGGCAAAGGGCCGGCGAGGAAGTGGTGAAGACACTCCTCCTCTATTAAATATTATCGTTTTTAGTTGTTTTAGTTTAGAACTTGTCCGGCGATGAACTGGGGTGATCTTTTGGATGATGTAAAGTGGATTTATGTGCATTTTGTTGTTCGTTTGATGCCGATTTCTCTGTACGTTATTTTATCTACATAGACTAGTTCATCATGTTATATGCATAGGATTATGAATATAGGGTGTTGGATATGAGGTATGTGCCTGTGCGGGCGAGAATTTGAGAACTGACTAGTCACTATCTACGGACACGCCCGAATGCGTCTGCTGACGTATAAGGCGCCAGATATGGTAATGATGGATGTAGATGCTCTTAAAATTCTCATCTTCCTGTGGCAAGCATCCATGGACCGCCTCCCCTCGGCCCCATGCAAAAACACCATGGACTGGGAAATGGTTCATGTACGATGGGTGGGCACCCGCCTCCCCTCAACATTGAAAAAAATGTGCCCCAACTTTTTTTCTTGTGGAGCTGCGTTAGAGAGATCTTCGTGTGTAACTGGGATCCTCTCTCATTCAACGACATACTTACGCTACTAGCGAGTACTCGAGGGCAATCTCGAAGCTTCGGGTAGCTTCCTGCGCAATCTCGAGCTTCGGGTAGCTTCTTGGTGAAATCAACTTATTATGCTAAATTATTCACTTGTCCGTCAATCAGTTTCACCTACAGCTACGAATGATAGTACAAAGATTGACTTTACGGGAGTACGTGTCTTCCCCTTATTAATCTCTCCTTGATGAATACCAGGGTGCGCCCCCTCCCTTGTATTATCAGATTCTTGGGCAGTGTCACGGTAATCAAGTGGATCATTTCTTCTACATGTGTCTCCTACGCCTGGAGGGACTCGTCTAGGGTTTCCATATTGAATCCACACATATTAACTGATACTCCATCCATATATATATAGGGCCTAATGCGTTTTTTGAAAAAAAAATGATTATTGATAAGATTAATAGTATATGAGATGTATAATGTGAAAATTATATCATTGAAAACTCTTTTTACATACGAATTTGACGGTGTGATTTGTATAATTTGCATGTTATATATTACTGCTCTAACATGTGGTCAAAGTTAGCATCAAAAAACTCACTAGGCCCTATATAGATAGATAGAGCCTTTTCAAAAAGAAAAATATATAGATAGATAGATTCTAAAAAAATAGATAGATAGAGGGAGTAACACCAACCCAAACTTTGACTTTGTATTACTTTAGTGCTTAATCAATAAATCGCCGACATTCTAAAAAACCCGCTGGTACATAGTTTAAGACTTCCAATGGATACTGGAGTTGTTGCTTGACCATCTTTTGAGGGTCTACATCATGATGGTTATGAAGATTCAGCAATGATCTCACTGCTACAGGTCTGACTGAAATACCATGACTGCAGTCCGTCGTTGATTTGCCTTTGAAGAAGTGCACACACCCGATGGATTCAGCAGCAACTGCATTATGATTCCAAAAATACGTGATGCACTACTGGACTATCATGTTGATGATGCCTCTTATTGGAAAGAGTGACGTCTTTTATCTGAATTTATGGGTGTTAAATTTCAGCATTTTCTATTGCTCTTCAATGCAATAAAGAATAGTGAAATCGTGGCTACCTTCCGGTTCATTTTCTAGGTTACGTGTGCAAGTTAGTGGAAATGTGCATCTCAGTCTGTCTGTAACTATGAGAAACTTTTATTTATGACAGTGCAATCAGGGATGTGTTCGTTGATAAATTTACCGGTATTTGGTAGTGTAACATACACTTGAAAATAGTAGCTTGGTCTTTGTATATATGGTTATTTCAAATCAGCAACATTGCATTAGGGTCTTCATTGGTTGTGCACATAGTGATGCTTAACTACTGCTATGAATTATTTGAATAGCCTCAGTTGTCGGGCATGCATTGCACAATTTTTGTAAATACTGAACTAGAGTTTTGTCTCATCGGATTAGTTATTTGATTGGTCTTTTCTTTCTCTGAAATTTATAGTTTTCCATCTCTGTATTTTGCTAGATACTATACTATTGAAGACGATGCAATATGTGTGGAGCAATGCGCCAATTATATGTGCAGGAATGTGGTGGATCAACTCTTCTTCGCCTTGGGATTGATCATATTCAGACGTATTATGATCAGATGGACACCGTTTGTAGCGACATGGATGGAGCAGCATACTGAAACAGAAGACGTGAACATGTAAGGGGTTGTTAGACATGCTTATCGGGCTAAAGGTGTAATGTTTGTCCCGTTGCAACCCACTAGCATGTTTGATAGTGCTACTCATTATCTCTACTCTTAAAGAATGAAGCCCCTGCCCCCACACCGATTACGATCACCTCACCTTCACCGATCTTTTTCAATCAAACCCAACCGTCTCAGTTCTCCCGGTCCAATGACCAATCCACAACCACGCGCGTCCCGTTCGTCACGCTGGTGCATGCAGCACCTTGCACAAGTGAAGCCATGCCGGGAGCGAGCACCACGCCGACGTATGTGTGCCCGGACTAAAGGGAATAAGAAATATCCCCCTTGTAAACTGGTTTTGGCCTCCTCCCGTAAGTAAGGTGGGACTAAACCCGTGCCAGCCTCACTGGCCTACAGCAGCCCTAACATACATGCATCTTGAAGCTGGCGCAGAGGGAGGAAGACACAGGTTGGTCTGGCTCGTCAGCCTCGCAAACGAATTGGTCTGTCCTGGTAAATGTTTTCGCTCCTTTTCGTCTCTCCTTCCGTGTCTTATTCTCATAAAGGTCACATGCCTAACTTCGTGCTAGACCTTGCAAACTCAGCCACTTGATGTTCAACTCTGTATGCTGTGGCGGAACTACATAGAACTAGCTGGTGTCACACGACAACCGGTGTTACAACCGACGTATACTTCAGATGTTGGGCTTCGACACGGGTAAATTTTCGAGCTGGACACCGGGCGGCCGGCAGCCAGTAGCAGTCTGGCTTTGGATCAATTTGAAAGGTCCTCTCCTTTGCGTTGCTCTCTATGTATACGTGCTCTGTTCGGCTGCTCGGCGCTGTCCCTGCCCTCGGTCGCTACTGCAGCTGGCAGACCGATGTATAATCCCGGTTCGATCGTGTACGTATCTTAATTGTGTAATCCTTTTTTGCGAATATTAATTGTGTAATTCACATTCTGTAAATTGTACAGCCAGGGTGTCCAAATCTAAGGGTATCAGAGTCGGGATCTAATTCTTGTTCTCTAAATTGTATGGTTAGGGTTTTTCAATTCAAGGATATTACAATTGGGAAATGGATTGTTGTGATTTGTCAATTTTTTTGAATAATTCCTATCGATTTAGATTATTTCTTGGCCGCGCACGATAACAATAAGAACCAATGTTGAACAAGTTTAACTTTGGAACCATGCAATCCAATCAATATGCTTTATTTATTATTTCTATTTCCTTCAAATGATATAATTCATTGTGCACTTCGCCAACATAATAGCCAATAAACTCCAGGGAAATTTATGGAAATGTCTCTTAAGAAGATTAAGACCTCAGCACAAGATGACAATGCTGGCCCATCACATGATCAAATGACGTTCCATCAACTAGTCCTTTACTCTTCTTCATTTTGATAAGCAATTTTAGTTTTGGACATTTTAAATTATTCTTGTGTTATACTTTGTGTATAGTATTGCTTGATATGCTCCCGTGTATGGTGTACATGTGGGACACCCGGTCATTTTTTGTTCTAGGTCCTCCCCTGGCCGTGTACACTCCCATCTTCATCATCAGACAAGATGACACATCACCATTATCGCCAGTGTCATCTTCAGTGGTAGTAGTAGTAGTACAAAACAAGTGATGGAATAGAGATGAAGAGGTCCATCTTACGGCGGGGGAGGACTAGCTTCCCCAAGAGAGCGCGAAGGTGACCAGTGGCTCAGGCCTCTCTAGCCTGAAGGCGTCGTCACCATACATTGCACGGGCTTCAATGTTCACCTGCTTGGTCAAGGGTCATCATACGTTTACAGTTGATTCTGCTTGGGAGTGGGAGTGCTAGATACCGACACAAAGCGGTTCACTATCAATGATGACAAGTACATGGTTGCCGCGTAGGATGAAATTGAAGTGCTCATACAACCGCGTCCAGTGGCGAAGTTCATGGGGCCAAAGGGGGCCATTGCCCCCTATTCTAAGAAAATTCTTAAGTGTAGCCACCATGGTAAATATTAGTAGCATGCAAATACCCAAGCCTCTATATCGGGGATGATTTTGCTTTGAGGTTTCACCACTTGGGTGAAAGCAACTTCTGGGCGTATGCAGCATGTACACGTGTATTAAATTGGTACGCTGGAGGGTAGAAAAGGCCTGTGACTCTAGGCTTGCGTTCAAAATTTTGTTAACATGCATGCGGTTAGCAATTTTCAGTACACGTGGGCCACCATGGCCCGTTGACCTGGTTGTTAAGGTTTCTTTGGTGGTTGCCTACACGCGCGGGCCTATAGTGGCCTACTCCTTCCGTCCGTGAATAAGTGTACATTTAACTTTTGTCTTAAGTCAAAATTTTAAAACTTTGACCAACTTTCTAGAAAAAAGTATAAGCATTTATGGCACCAAATTAGTATCACTAGACCCATTTTGAAATGTATTTTGATAATATATCAATTTGATGTCATATATGTTACTCCCTCCGTTCACTTTTGTAAGTCATTTCAGACAACTGAAAATAGGCTACTTTGCACGCTGTCTGAAATTCTTCAGCGCCTTATAAAAGTGAACAGAGGGAGTACTACTATTTTCTACTCCCTCCGTTTTTAAATATTTGTCTTTCTAGACATTTCAAATGACTACTACATACGGATGTATGTAGACATATTTTAGAGTGTAGATTCACTCATTTTGCTCCGTATGTAATCACTTATTGAAATGCCTAGAAAGACAAGTATTTAGGAACGGAGGGAGTATAAGCTTGGTCAAAATTTAAAATTTTAACTTAGAAGAAAAGCTAGATGTACACTTATTCCCGGATGGAGGGAGTATTTTGCGTTAGCGTCTTCGGTGCCGCTTGAGCGCGAAAAAAGGTGCCGCTTCCATCGTGTGGTCTGGAGGCTGTTGGTGTTTTTATCTGTTTTCATTGGAGTGCATGCGATGCACTGCATGCGACGGTTCGGTGTATTTCCGTTGAAGTGCATGCGATGCACTGCATGCGGCGGGCGTGTTTTCATTCAAGTACATGCAGCGCTGCATCATTTGATTAGGTAATCTCGGTATTTTCTGGTCGTATGTCTCGCCTATGTCTTGACCACCGCTTGGTTTCGTTGATATTTTTTCTCTTCACGTTGTTTTCTGGGCACGTGCATGTGGGCGTGTCATGCGGTGAGGCTGCACGCTGGTGTCTTCTTCTTTGTCTGGTTTGTTGTTGTACTAGGAGGCTGTCACGTATGTGTTTCCTTAAGAGTTGGATTCGTACGATGCCACCCGTCGTTGATGCGATGGAGTGTCGGTCGCCGCTTGCGTCGCATGTTCTCGATATTTGATCGCCTGAATCGATCGGGGTTGTTCTACGGATGTTTTTTTTATTTCTTCGGAGGTGCTATAAATATGAGGCTTTCCGTTGTCATTCCTTGCCTTGTGGTCTCTGGTGCCACTTTAGCTATACATCAGGCGACAGAATTTTTAATTTTCGGTCAATCGATTCTGTGACCGTTGATTGAAGTGTTTTGTGATACGGTGTGAGAGCTCACAGTGAAGTTAGACTGACCCTATACTTTCTTCAGTCGATTTCCCGTTCCATTGCTGAGTGCACGCGGTAGCCAGTAGCCTTCATGCATGCATGTCTCCGGTTGACAACTCTTGCAGCGCACATGCATGGATCGAATGCTTGCCACTTTTACAGTGTGTGTAGTGTGTGTGTCCGTGCATGTGCATGAAAAAAGAAGAAAAAACAAGGAAAAAACTAGTGCATAATCGACTGAAACAAGTTTTGCGTCAGTCGACTGATTCAAATATTGTTTTCAGTTGACTGTCCTGTAGCCAATCCCCTCTGGTGCCTGTCCATCTACGGTCACATGTATTGATGGTTCGTCCCGGCCCTGTCCGCATTGGTCGGCGTCGTCCGGGCCGGGTCGTCCCGCCGGGGTTTGGGCAGGAAGCCGTCCCGCCGGTCTAGGTTCTGGTCACCCAGCCGCTACGTACGCCATCCCGACCACCCCGACCAGTCGCCATCATCTTCGTCGCTAGCGTGCTCGGGAATTGCTCCGCATCCTCAACGTCCGCCGGGCATCGAGGAGATGGTCGGGGCAGAGCGGGATGGTAGGTAGGCTAGGTCGTTGGTGATCTGTTGGAGCGGCTGCGGTGTGCGCCTTGGTTGCGTTATGAGCACGCACGAGCATGCAGATCGTAGACGCGGCTGTGTAGGGAGGGTGGGCAAGGCCCCGTGCGTGAGTGCCTGGGTTTTAAACTCGTGTACTGCTGCCTAGTGTGTGGGTTGAGCCAAAAAGAGAGATGTAGCCTCTCGGAGTGTATGTGTGCTCGCCGTGGGATGGTGTGTGTGGTAGAGTTCGAGCTCGCTGGAAATACAAGGGACTGTTCGTGCGGCCGGAGGCGTTTGTGCGTCGGGAAACCTCGTGTCCTCTCTCTTGTTTCTTCCTTGTCTCTGGTGATCGCCGTGGTTCAGTGAATAGGCTAGACACCAACAGCCGGCGCCGGAATGCCACGCTGGACGAGATCCTCCGCTTAGCTCTCTGCATAACCGAGACTATGGCGCATGCAGTAGAGTCGAAGTCGTGACCGTCGTGTTCGTGCAGGATGCGGAGCTCCGGCCGCGGCGGCGCGCCGTCGCCGTCATCGTGAGACCATGAGGTGGTGTTCTCCACCTAAGCTCACCCAGCTCGCAGCCGTCGCGTCGACCTTGCGCCTATCTTCGGCACCCTGCCGTTTCCGGCCTGTGCCGTCGCCGTAGGGATCTGTCGCCTCCGGTAGATCAGCGCCGAAGCCCTCGCAAGGAGTGCTCCAGCTTCCTGTCCATTCGCCTCCACTAGAACTGCACGACGATTGTCTTCTCCTCGCTCTCCTGCCGTGCGCCCTGCTGCCGCGTTCGCTGTGTCGCGTGCGTGCTTCCTGCTTGCACGGGCTGCTGCGTCGCGGGCGTGTGCAGGGCTTACGTGCTGCTGCTGCTGCTGCTGCTACATGTGTGATGTGTTGGTTTCATGCATGTGTGTACGTACTAGCTAGGTGATGGTCTTACACTGGATCCGTATCCGGATGGCGTAGATATTTCTTAGTAGCTTTAGTACATGGCTCTACGTTTCTTATCAGAAACAAACTCACGACAATGATGCATAGCTCCTGAAAATCAGGGGGCATATTGCATTTTTATACAAGTCACCGGATGTTGCTTTATTTATTTATTATTTCACTGTTGATCGCACTATTATATTATTCTTTTCAGAGAAAGATCAAATGAAGGGAAAGGCTATTGGATTGTATTATCCAATCTAAACCAGTTCTGATAATCTCTAATTTATATTCTATTGCCTGGTTGTATGAGTCATTAAATTCTTTATCAGAAAAAATGAGTCATTAAATTTCCTATCTTGGAATAGCAGTTCTAGGTTAGGGAGGCTGTAAAAAAAATATGAGCTGATAAAAAGCATCATCTTAATGTTATGTCATTCTCTTTTGTATTGAATGATCATTTAGAAGATGCGGAGCTTGCACGGGCTCTGCAAGAAAGTCTGAAAAATGAACATCCTCTTTGTGAGAATGCTCTGTTGGGAGTGGTGAGGATATGGCATTTCATCAGTTCAATGCCAATTGGTTGCAGCTATTTTCCTTTTTTAACAAATAACTTAAAAGTAGAAAAAGTTAGATGACTACATTGTTTGCTTAATATAATTAAATCAAAGACATAGAATAGAACCAAAGAGGCCATTATGTGTATATTTAGTGGTTATAACAATGTGATAATTATGGAGAATTATGAATAAATAACGGTTCATAGGAGCTCCATTTACCAAATTGAGTGAACAATAAACAAGCATAGCTTCACGGAGATAATTAATCTTGAATGTATTCTGATATATTTGTCCACTTTTGGATTTTGTCTAACCTTTTAGGCATGATTGTCAATATAGTTTTATTTCGATGTAAGATTTTATAAATGATGTCATTGTCACTCCTAAAACATTTATGGATGTTCATCACCCCGCTTCAGCATTATTATTTTGTGTCTCTTTCAAAACAAGGCAAACTTCTACTCATTCACCCAATTATTGACGCTTGACACTGTTGGGGAACGTTGCAGAAAATAAAAATTTTCCTACGGTTTCACCAAGATCCATCTATGAGTTCATCTAGCAATGAGTGATTGAATTGCATCTACATACCTTTGTAGATCATGCGCGGAAGCGTTCAAAGAATGGGGATGAGGAAGTCGTACTCGACGTGATCCAAATCACCGGAGATCCTAACGCCGAACGGACGGCTCCTCCGTGTTCAACACACGTACGGTCAGCATGACGTCTCCTCCTTCTTGATCCAGCAAGGGGGGAGGAGAGGTTGATGAAGATCTAGCAGCACGACGGCGTGGTGGTGGATGCAGGGCGTCACCGCAGCAGGGCTTCGCCGTTATACTGCGAGAGGGAGAGGTGTAGCAGGGGAGAGGGAGGCGCCAAGAATCAAGAGTGCCGCTGCCCCCTCCCTCCCCCCCCCTTTATATAGGCCCCCTAGGGGGGTGCGCAGGCCCTAGGAGATGGGATCTCCTAGGGGGGCGGCGACCAAGGGGTGGAGTGCCCCCCAAGCCAGGTGGGGCGCCCCCCCACCCTAGGGTTCCCAACCCTAGGCGCATGGGGTGGGCCAAGGGGGGCGCACCAGCCCACTATGGGCTGGTTCCCCTCCCCACTTTGGCCCATGGGGCCCTCCGGGATGGGTGGCCCCACCTGGTGGACCCCCGGGACCCTTCCGGTGGTCCCGGTACAATACCGGTGACCCCCGAAACTCTCCCGATGGCCGAAACTGCACTTCCTATACATAATTCTTCACCTTCGGACCATTCCGGAACTCCTCGTGACGTCCAGGATCTCATCCGGGACTCTGAACAACTTTCGGGTTACTGCATATTCATATCTCTACAACCCTAGCGTCACTGAACCTTAAGTGTGTAGACCCTACGGGTTCGGGAGACATGTAGACATGACCGAGACGGCTCTCCGGTCAATAACCAACAGCGGGATCTGGATACCCATGCTGGCTCCCACATGCTCCTCGATGATCTCATCGGATGAACCACGATGTCGAGGATTCAAGCAACCCCGTATACAATTCCCTTTGTCAATCGGTACGTTACTTGCCCGAGATTCGATTGTCGGTATCCCAATACCTCGTTCAATCTCGTTACCGGCAAGTCACTTTACTTGTACCGTAATGCATGATCCCGTGACCAGACACTTGGTCACTTTGAGCTCATTACGATGATGCATTACCGAGTGGGCCCAGAGATACCTCTCCGTCATACGGAGTGACAAATCCCAGTCTTGATCCGTGTCAACCCAATAGATACTTTCGGAGATACCCGTAGTATACCCAGTTACGTTGTGACGTTTGGTACACCCAGAGCACTCCTACGGTATCCGGGAGTTACACGATCTCATGGTCTAAGGAAAAGATACTTGACATTGGAAAAACTCTAGCAAACGAACTATACGATCTTGTGCTATGTTTAGGATTGGGTCTTGTCCATCACATCATTCACCTAATGATGTGATCCCGTTATCAATGACATCCCCATGTCCATAGCCAGGAAACCATGACTATCTGTTGATCAACGAGCTAGTCAACTAGAGGCTCACTAGGGACACATTGTGGTCTATGTATTCACACATGTATTACGATTTTCGAATAATACAATTAAAGCATGAACAATAGACAATTATCATGAACAAGGAAATATAATAATCATTTTATTATTGCCTCTAGGGCATATTTCCAACAGTCTCCCACTTGCACTAGAGTCAATCATCTAGTTACATTGTGATGAATCGAACACCCATGGAATTCTGGTGTTGATCATGTTTTGATCTAGGGAGAGGTTTAGTCAACAGATCTGCTACATTCAGGTCCGTATGTACTTTACAAATCTCTATGTCTCCATTTTGAACACTTTCACGAATGGAGTTGAAGCGACGCTTGATATGCCTGGTCTTCCTGTGAAACCTAGGCTCCTTGGCAAGGGCAATAGCTCTAGTGTTGTCACAGAAGAGAGTCATCGGGCCCGACGCATTGGGTATGACTCCTAGGTCGGTAATGAACTCCTTCACCCAGACTGCTTCGTGTGCTGCCTCCGAGGCTGCCATGTACTCCGCTTCACATGTAGATCCCGCCACAACGCTTTGCTTGCAACTGCACCAGCTTACTGCCCCACCATTCAAAATATACATGTATCCGGTTTGTGACTTAGAGTCATCCAGATCTGTGTCGAAGCTAGCGTCGACGTAACCCTTTACGACGAGCTCTTCGTCACCTTCATAAACGAGAAACATTTCCTTAGTCCTTTTCAGGTACTTCAGGATATTCTTGACTGCTGTCCAGTGTTCCTTGCCGGGATTACTTTGGTACCTTCCTACCAAACTTACGACAAGGTTTACATCAGGTCTGGTATACAGCATGGCATACATAATAGAACCTATGGCTGAGGCATAGGGGATGACACTCATCTCTTCTATATCTTCTGCCGTGGTCGGACATTGAGCTGAGCTCAATTTCACACCTTGCAACACAGGCAAGAACCCCTTCTTAGACTGATCCATATTGAACTTCTTCAATATCTTATCAAGGTATGTGCTTTGTGAAAGACCTATGAGGCGTCTTGATCTATCTCTATAGATCTTGATGCCTAATATATAAGCAGCTTCTCCAAGGTCCTTCATTGAAAAACTCTTATTCAAGTAGGCCTTAATGCTGTCCAAAAGCTCTATATCATTTCCCATCAAAAGTATGTCATCTACATATAATATGAGAAATGCTACAGAGCTCCCACTCACTTTCTTGTAAACGCAGGCTTCTCCATAAGTCTACATAAACCCAAACGCTTTGATCATCTCATCAAAGCGAATGTTCCAACTCCGAGATGCTTGCACCAGCCCATAAATCGAGCGTTGAAGCTTGCACACCTTGTCAGCATTCTTAGGATCGACAAAACCTTCCGGCTGCATCATATACAGTTCTTCCTTAAGATAACCGTTAAGGAATGTTGTTTTGACGTCCATTTGCCATATCTCATAATCATAGTATGCGGCAATTGCTAACATGATTCGGACGGACTTCAGCTTTGCTACGGGAGAGAATGTCTCATCGTAGTCAACCCCTTGAACTTGTCGATAACCCTTAGCGACAAGCCTGGCTTTATAGATGGTCACATTACCATCCGCGTCTGTCTTCTTCTTAAAGATCCATTTATTTTCTATGGCTCGCCGATCATCGGGCAAGTCAGTCAAAGTCCATACTTCATTTTCATACATGGATCCTATCTCGGATTTCATGGCTTCCAGCCATTTGTCGAAATCCGGGCCCGCCATCGCTTCTTCATAGTTCGAAGGTTCACCGTTGTCTAACAACATGATTTCCAAGACAGGGTTGCCGTACCACTCTGGTGCGGAACGTGTCCTTGTGGACCTTCAAAGTTCAGTAGGAGCTTGATCAGAAGTATCTTGATCATCATCATTAACTTCCTCTCTAATTGGTGCAGGCACCACAGGAACATTTTCCTGTGTTGCGCCACTTTCCGGTTCAAGAGGTAATACTTCATCAAGTTCCACTTTCCTCCCACTTACTTCTTTCGAGAGAAACTCCTTCTCTAGAAAGGATCCATTCTTGGCAACAAAGATCTTGCCTTCGGATCTGAGGTAGAAGGTATACCCAATAGTTTCTTTAGGGTATCCTATGAAGACGCATTTTTCCGACTTGGGTTCGAGCTTTTCAGGTTGAAGTTTCTTGACATAAGCATCGCATCCCCAAACTTTTAGAAACGATAGCTTAGGCTTCTTCCCAAACCATAATTCATACGGTGTCGTCTCAACGGATTTCGATGGAGCCCTATTTAAAGTGAATGCGGCAGTCTCTAAAGCATAGCCCCAAAATGACAGCGGTAAATCGGTAAGAGACATCATAGATCGCACCATATCCAATAGAGTGCGATTACGACGCTCGGACACACCATTTCGCTGAGGTGTTCCAGGCGGCGTGAGTTGTGAAACTATTCCACATTTTCTTAAGTGTATACCAAATTCGTGACTCAAGTATTCTCCTCTACGATCTGATTGCAAAAACTTGATTTTTCTGTCACGTTGATTCTTAACCTCACTCTGAAATTCCTTGAACTTTTCAAAGGTTTCAGACTTGTGTTTTATTAAGTAGATATACCCATATCTACTCAAGTCATCAGTGAGGGTGAGAACATAACGATAGCCACCACGAGCCTCAACACTCATTGGACCGCACACATCAGTATATATGATTTCCAATAGGTTGGTTGCTCGCTCCATTGTTCTTGAGAACGGAGTCTTGGTCATCTTACCCATGAGGCATGGTTCGCACGTGTCAAATGATTCGTAATTAAGAGACTCTAAAAGTCCATCTGCATGGAGCTTCTTTATGCGTTTGACACCTATGTGACCAAGGCGGCAGTGCCACAAGTATGTGGGACTATCATTATCAATCTTACATCTTTTGGTATTCACACTATGAATATGTGTAGCATTACGCTCGAGATTCATTATGAATAAACCATTCACCATAGGAGCATGACCATAAAACATATCTCTCATATAAATAAAACAACCATTATTCTCGAATTTAAATGAGTAGTCATCTCGTATTAAACGAGATCATAATACAATGTTCATGCTCAAACTTGGCACTAAATAACAATTATTGAGGTTCAAAACTAATACCGTAGGTAAATGTAGAGGTAGCGTGCCGACGGCGATCACATCGACCTTGGAACCATTTCCGACGCGCATCGTCACCTCGTCCTTCGCCAGTCTCCGTTTATTCCGCAGCTCCTGCTTTGAGTTATAAATGTGAGCAACTGCACCGGTATCAAATACCCATGAGCTACTACGAGTACTGGTAAGATACACATCAATTACATTTATATCACATATACCTTTTGTTTTGCCGGCCTTCTTGTCCGCTAAGTATTTGGGGCAGTTCCGCTTCCGGTGACCACTTCCCTTGCAATAAAAACACTCAGTCTCGGGCTTGGGTCCATTCTTTGGCTTCTTCCCGGCAGCTTTCTTACCGGGCGCGGCAACTCCCTTGCCGTCCTTCTTGAAGTTCTTCTTACCCTTGCCTTTCTTGAACTTAGTGGTTTTATTCACCATCAACACTTGATGTTCCTTTTTGACTTCTACCTCTGCTGATTTTAGCATTGCAAATACTTCAGGAATGGTCTTTTCCATCCCCTGCATATTGAAGTTCATCACAAAGCTCTTGTAGCTCGGTGGAAGCGACTGAAGGATTCTGTCAATGACCGCGTCATCCGGGAGATTAACTCCCAGTTGAGTTAAGCGGTTATGTAATCCAGACATAGTGAGTATGTGCTCACTGACAGAACTATTTTCCTCCATCTTACAGCTGAAGAACTTGTCGAAGACTTCATATCTCTCGACTCGGGCATGAGCTTGGAAAACCATTTTCAGCTCTTCAAACATCTCATATGCTCCGTGTCGCTCAAAACGCTTTTAGAGCCCCGGTTCTAAGCTGTAAAGCATGCCGCACTGAACGAGGGAGTAACCATCAGCACGTGTCTGTCAAGCATTCATAACGTCTTGGTTCTGTGGGACGGGTGCTTCACCTAGCGGTGCTTGTAGGACATATTCTTTCTTGGCAGCTATGAGGATGATCCTCAGGTTCCGGACCCAGTCCGTATAGTTGCTTCCATCGTCTTTCAGCTTGGTTTTCTCTAGGAACGCGTTGAAGTTGAGGACAACGTTGGCCATTTGATCTACAAGACATATTGTAAAGATTTTGGATTAAGTTCATGATAATTAAGTTCATCTAATCAAATTATATAATGAACTCCCACTTAGATAGACATCCCTCCAGTCATCTAAGCATAACATGATACGAGTTAACTAGGACGTGTCCGATCATCGCGTGAGACGGACTAGTCAACATCGGTGAACATCTTCATGTTGATCGTATCTTCTATACGACTCATGCTCGACCTTTCGGTCTTCTGTGTTCCGAGGCCATGTCTGTATATGCTAGGCTCGTCAAGTCAACCTAAGTGTTTGCATGTGTAAATCTGTCTTACACCCGTTGTATGTGAACGTTGGAATCTATCACACCCGATCATCACGTGGTGCTTTGAAACAACAAACTGTCGCAACGGTGCAGAGTTAGGGGGAACACTTTCTTGAAATTATTATGAGGGATCATCTTATTTACTACCACCATTCTAAGTAAACAAGATGCAAAAACATGATAAACATCACATGCAATCAAATAATAATAGTGACATGATATGGCCAATATCACATAGCTCCTTTGATCTCCATCTTGGGGCTCCATGATCATCTTGTCACCAGCATGACACCATGATCTCCATCATCATGATCTCCATCATCGTGTCTCCATGAAGTTGCTCGCCAACTATTACTTCTACTACTATAGCTAACACGTTTAGCGATAAAGTAAAGTAATTTATATGGCGTTTCTCAATGACACGCAGGTCATACAAAAAATAAAGACAACTCCTATGGCTCCTGCCGGTTGAGCATCAAGATCTATAAGGATAGATCAAAACGCTTAATGGTACTTTCAAATGAGCACATTCCTTGACATGATCTTGAAGGTGTTCAAGATGGATCAGTCAAAGAAGGAGTTCTTTCCTGAGTTGTAAGGTATGAAGTTAAGACTTAAAGCTCGACCACGGCAGAATAGAGAGAAAGGACGAAGGTCGTTCCCTATGCTTAAGACATAGGCTCTACAGTATGCTATGCTGTGTACCGCACCTGAAGTGTGCCTTGCCATGAGTCAGTCAAGGGGTACAAGAGTGATCCAAGAATGGATCACAAGACAGCGGTCAAAGTTATCCTTAGTAACTAGTGGACTAAGGAATTTTCTCGATTATGGAGGTGGTAAAAGAGTTCGTCGTACAGGGTTACGTCGATGCAAGCTTAACACCTATCCGGATAGCTCTGAGTAGAGATACCGGATACGTATAATGGAGCAACAATTTAGAATAGCTCCAAGTAGAACAGTTATTTGGAATAGCTCCAAATAGAACGTGTTGGCTACATCTAGGAGATGACATAGAGATTTGTAAAGCACACACGGATCTGAAAGGTTCAGACCCGTTGACTAAAACCTCTCTCACAAGCAACATGATCAAACCCAGAACTCATTGAGTGTTAATCACATAGTGATGTGAACTAGATTATTGACTCTAGTAAACTCTTGGGTGTTGGTTACATGGCGATGTGACCTGTGAGTGTTAATCACATGGCGATGTGAACTAGATTATTGACTCTAGTGCAAGTGGGAGACTGTTGGAAATATGCCCTAGAGGCAATAATAAATTAGTTATTATTATATTTCCTTGTTCATGATAATCGTTTATTATCCATGCTATAATTGTATTGATAGGAAACTCAGATACATGTGTGGATACATAGACAACATCATGTCCCTAGTAAGCCTCTAGTTGACTAGCTCGTTGATCAATAGATGGTTACGGTTTCCTGACCATGGACATTAGATGTCATTGATAACGGGATCACATCATTAGGAGAATGATGTGATGGACAAGACCTAATCCTAAGCCTAGCACAAAGATCGTGTAGTTCGTATGCTAAAGCTTTTCTAATGTCAAGTATCATTTCCTTAGACCATGAGATTGTGCAACTCCCGGATACCGTAGGAATGCTTTGGGTGTACCAAACGTCACAACATAACTGGGTGACTATAAAGGTGCACTACAGGTATCTCCGAAAGTGTCTGTTGGGTTGGCACAAATCGAGACTGGGATTTGTCACTCCGTGTAAACGGAGAGGTATCTCTGGGCCCACTCGGTAGGACATCATCATAATGTGCACAATGTGATCAAGGAGTTGATCACGGGATGATGTGTTACGGAACAAGTAAAGAGACTTGCCGGTAACGAGATTGAACAAGGTATCGGGATACCGACGATCGAATCTCGGGCAAGTGTCGTACCGATAGACAAAGGGAATTGTATACGGGATTGATTAAGTCCTTGACATCGTGGTTCATCCGATGAGATCATCGTGGAACATGTGGGAGCCAACATGGGTATCCAGATCCCGCTGTTGGTTATTGACCGGAGAACATCTCGGTCATGTCTGCATGTCTCCCGAACCCGTAGGGTCTACACACTTAAGGTTCGATGACGCTAGGGTTATAAAGGAAGTTTGTATGTGGTTACCGAATGTTGTTCGGAGTCCCGGATGAGATCCCGGACGTCACGAGGAGTTCCGGAATGGTCCGGAGGTAAAGATTTATATATGGGAAGTCCTATTTCGGCCATCGGGACAAGTTTCGGGGTCATCGGTATTGTACCGGGACCACCGGAAGGGTCCCGGGGGCCCACCGGGTGGGGCCACCTGCCCCGGGGGGGCACATGGGCTATAGGGGGTGCGCCTTGGCCTACATGGGCCAAGGGCACCAGCCCCAAGGGGCCCATGCGCCTAGGGTTTCACAAAAGGGAAGAGTCCCAATAGTGGAAGGCACCTCCTAGGTGCCTTGGGGGGAGGGAAACCTCCCTGGCCGCCGCCCCCCTAGGAGATTGGATCTCCTAGGGCCGGCGCCCCCCCCTTGGCCCTCCTATATATAGTGGGGGAAGTAGGGCTTTTCATCCATGCCTTTGGTTGCCTCCTTCTCCCTCTCCAACACCTCTTCCTCCTCTTCTACGGTGCTTGGCGAAGCCCTGCAGGATTGCCACACTCCTCTACCACCACCACGCCGTTGTGCTGCTGCTGGATGGAGTTTTCCTCAACCTCTCCCTCTCTCCTTGCTGGATCAAGGCATGGGAGACGTCACCAGGTTGTACGTGTGTTGAACGCGGAGGTGCCGTGCGTTCGGCACTTGGTCATCGGTGATTTGGATCATGACGAGTACGACTCCATCAACCCCGTTCACTTGAACGCTTCCGCTTAGCGATCTACAAGGGTATGTAGATGCACTCTCCTTCCCCTCGTTGCTAGTTTCTCCATAGATAGATCTTGGTGACACGTAGGAAAATTTTGAATTTATGCTACGTTACCCAACAAAGGGTTCTAGCAAGAACGTTTTCTTACCTACGTAAAAGCCACAACGTGATTTGTCAACTTCTATTTACCCTTCATAAGGACCCTTTTCATCGAATCCGCTCCAACTAAAGTGGGAGAGACAGACACCCGCTAGCCACCTTATGCAACTAGTGCATGTCAGTCGGTGGAACCAGTCTCACGTAAGCGTACGTGTAAGGTCGGTCCGGGCTGCTTCATCCCACAATACCGCTGAAGCAAGATAAGACTAGTAGCGGCAAGAAAGTTGACAACATCTACGCCCACAACAAATTGTGTTCTACTCGTGCAAGGAGAACTTCGCATAGACCTAGCTCATGATGCCACTGTTGGGGAATGTTGCAGAAAACAAAAATTTTCCTACGGTTTCACCAAGATCCATCTATGAGTTCATCTAGCAACGAGTGATTGGATTGCATCTACATACCTTTGTAGATCACGCGCGGAAGCATTCAAAGAATGGGGATGAGGAAGTCGTACTCGACGTGATCCAAATCACCGGAGATCCTAGCGCCGAACGGACGGCACCTCCGTGTTCAACACAAGTACGGCCAGCGTGACGTCTCCTCCTTCTTGATCCAGCAAGGGGGAAGGAGAGGTTGATGAAGATCCAGCAGCACGACGGCGTGGTGGTGGATGCAGGGCGTCACCGCAGCAGGGCTTCGCCGTTATACTGCGAGAGGGAGAGGTGTAGCAGGGGAGAGGGAGGCGCCAAGAATCAAGGGTGCCGCTGCCCCCTCCCTCCCCCCCCCTTTATATAGGCCCCCTAGGGGGGTGCGCCGGCCCTAGGAGATGGGATCTCCTAGGGGGGCGGCGGCCAAGGGGTGGAGTGCCCCCCAAGCCAGGTGGGGCGCCCCCCCCCACCCTAGGGTTCCCAACCCTAGGCGCATGGGGTGGGCCAAGACGGGCGCACCAGCCCACTATGGGCTGGTTCCCCTCCCCACTTTGGCCCATGGGGCCCTCCGGGATGGGTGGCCCCACCTGGTGGACCCCCGGGACCCTTCCGGTGGTCCCGGTACAATACCGGTGACCCCCGAAACTCTCCCGATGGCCGAAACTGCACTTCCTATATATAATTCTTCACCTACGGACCATTCCGAAACTCCTCGTGACGTCCAGGATCTCATCCGGGACTCCGAACAACTTTCGGGTTACTGCATATTCATATCTCTACAACCCTAGCGTCACCGAACCTTAAGTGTGTAGACCCTACGGGTTCGGGAGACATGTAGACATGACCGAGACGGCTCTCCGGTCAATAACCAACAGCGGGATCTGGATACCCATGCTGGCTCCCACATGCTCCTCGATGATCTCATCGGATGAACCACGATGTCGAGGATTCAAGCAACCCCGTATACAATTTCCTTTGTCAATCGGTACGTTACTTGCCCGAGATTCGATTGTCGGTATCCCAATACCTCGTTCAATCTCGTTACCGGCAAGTCACTTTACTCGTACCGTAATGCATGATCCCGTGACCAGACACTTGGTCACTTTGAGCTCATTACGATGATGCATTACCGAGTGGGCCCAGAGATACCTCTCCGTCATACGGAGTGACAAATCCCAGTCTTGATCCGTGTCAACCCAACAGACACTTTCGGAGATATCTGTAGTATACCCAGTTACGTTGTGACGTTTGGTACACCCAGAGCACTCCTACGGTATCCGGGAGTTACACGATCTCATGGTCTAAGGAAAAGATACTTGACATTGGAAAAACTCTAGCAAACGAACTATACGATCTTGTGCTATGTTTAGGATTGGGTCTTGTCCATCACATCATTCACCTAATGATGTGATCCCGTTATCAATGACATCCCCATGTCCATAGCCAGGAAACCATGACTATCTGTTGATCAACGAGCTAGTCAACTAGAGGCTCACTAGGGACACATTGTGGTCTATGTATTCAAACATGTATTACGATTTCCGGATAATACAATTAAAACATGAACAATAGACAATTATCATGAACAAGGAAATATAATAATTATTTTATTATTGCCTCTAGGGCATATTTCCAACAGACACATGTTTGTTAACTTGGCATTGATGGTCATCTATTGTTTTATTTCCATGTGTGCATTTGAGGAATCATTCAACGCATTTGCAATATTGTATGGTTTGCTGCTACCATCTTTGTTTCCACAAATGTTGCACTATGTCCATGCACGAGGCTGTCAAAAGAAGTGAGTCCACATTCCATGGCATTATTTTCGTCAATTTTGACCTGAATGTACATAAGAAAACATTTGTACAACGATAATTCAAACCTATCCAGTAAAGGATCCAATATCTCCAGTGTTTGCGTATTTGAATCTCCAGCTTTTTTCATGTATATAGATCTTTGTAACCGTAGGATTTGTAGCAAATTTCCCAAATTCTATATTTTCAAGAATGCCTTTTTCTCACAGCCCTTTGAAGAGGATATTTCTCTGGAGAATCATAAGGTATAAAAGGTGACTATAATTTGTGTAGTTAACCGCCTAATGGAACTATTAGTATTGTGTTATCCTTCTTACCATGTTCTGTGCTGAAATGAGTTCCTAATATGCAAATTTCTTATTTTCTGATGGATGTCCACATTCCATGGAACACATAATATGCTCTTTGTGTACATGATATGTTTAGAAACTTCTGCACAATCTGGGAATGATCATTCATGTTGTAGTACTGAATGTATTGTTAGCCGGTCAGTTTGTTAAGGTTTCATCATCTGGGACTCCCGCGATTGTTATCAATCCATGTTTCGACAAAAGATACTGCACACTTCACAAGCAGCGTGTAGCTAACCTTATTTAAACTCATCTTCCTCCTACTACATGCACAAAGGCTCTAAATGGCATCAATAAATAAACTTGACATATTCACGAATTCCTGACTTATATACTGCCCAAGGTGATGCATGCAACCCAATAAAGATTTGACTGTATCACTTGTACCCAAAAGAAATATTTGATTGTATCATATGTACCCACAACACCCAGCTACCAAAGATCCAACAATTCGTATACTGGCCCAACACCAGCACACAACAGTTCAAGAATTCGGTCAAGTCATTTACTACTTTATCACAGGTACCAACTCTGCGGGAGGGCGAACCAGAACATTGTAGAACGTCTACTCTATGGCCATAAGAAATAAAATCTTCTTTTTTCCTTCATGTATTGCACTCTATTTTCTCAAGCTCACATAGCATCCGTATTGTTCCAAGGCTATGATTATTTTAGCCCACATAAAAAGCAATATACACAAAGAATGCAGTGCCGCAGACAAAAAATGAATACCGAACTAAATGTGTCAATCTATTTTTCAACAAAAATCATCAACATAAGGATATTTACCTACTATAAAACAAAAATCAACAACAAGGCGCGGCGTGCCGCCGCGCGGGCTTTGCTAGTTGACACTAAATTCAGGGAATAAAACTGGAGATTTCAGTTTTCATGATTAATTTAAACAAACCATTTAACTGATTAATTTAGACAAACCATTTAACTGAAATCAGGACTATTTCATTCACAGACAGAAAACCTTTGGGCACTGTACTACGTGGACTTTCACTCAAAATTGGGAAAACTATATTTTTCGTCCCTAAACTCTCTCGAAAGTATAGAAATGGTCCCACCTCTTCAGACTTACCTTCCCGGCGCAGCCGGCACACCCTCCACGACTAATAAGGGAAAAAGACGGAATGGAAAATGGATGAAAACCATGGTACGTGTGGATGGGAGTCCCGAACTAACGTGAAGCCTCCTGGTCGTTGGTTGGTTGTAACTTGGACGGTGCGATACAAGATTGAACTCTACGCTCGATCGGCTGGCGGATTAGAAGAGTTCTTTAATACTTCCTCCATTTCATAATGTAGTGTCTATAGATTTTTTTATAAAAGTCAAACATTACAAACTTTGACCATATTTATAGAGAAAAGTAGGTACATCTAGTATACCAAATGCACATCACTCGATATATCATGAGTTATATTTTCAGAATGTACATGTTTGGTATTGTAGATATAGTCCGTTTCTCTATACACTTGATCAAAGTTGGTAAAGTTTGACTTTCACGAAAATCTATAGGCACTACATTGTCAAAGGAGGGAGTATGTACTATGCATTGGAAAGGTGGTACATAGACTAGTATCATGTATATAGTTAAAAACATTCTTATATTATGAGACAAAAGAAGTACTTGTTTTGAAAGGTTTAAGTAAGTCATCTCATTTAAATGCACATGACGGGCTGGTCAAGACAAGATCAAAACGGATTGTGTCAGTCCAAATCTGGGATAAATTTGTTAGGCATTCTAACAGACTCCTTAAAAACGCATAAACTATAAAAAAATTTCGATGATTATATGGGTTTGGTTCCTTTTTTGGGCCAGACCAGAGCCCGTGTAGTCGTCCGGCGTGTTAATGTTTTTACAGTGGCCCGGACCCCCCCCCCCCCTGCACGGTATAACTACAGGTTCGCGACGAGCATACAGGGTCAAACCCTATCCCCGCGCCGCCGCAATACCCCCTCTCCCCTCTTGATTTCTCGCCGCCGGTGACTTGAATCCGCCGCCGCACTCCATCATGTGGCACGAGATGTGGAGATCGGGCCGTCGCTCCGGCGGTAACAATGACCCCAAGCGGCAGCGGTGCGTCAAAGCCGACGCCGCGAGGAAGCGAGCCACGCGGAAGTACACGAACCGCGGCCTAGAGCTGCAGTTGTCGCTCGACCGCAAGCAAGTGCGGCTGCCCTCCGGCGTGGGCAGCTCCTCCGCCGCGGGTAGCTCTGCCGGGGGCTCGAGCTGCCGTACGCGGCTCACTCCGCTCCGCGCTGTGAAGATGGAGTCGGAGGTCCCCCCCCCCCCCAGCGGAGGCAGACGTCTTCGAGGCCGCCATCGTCGCGTGCAGTGCGCGGGAGGAGGAGGAGGCGGAGCAGCGCCGTCGACGGGAAGCCAACCTCGATGCAGTCCTCCTCACGTAGGGGCCCGCGAGGGCGCAGGAGTTCAACGACAACCTCGAGGCATGGCGCCGTGAAGCCAAGGCGCAGGACGACTTCTATGTCGACCTCGTCTCCTCCTTCAACGGTGACGACTGAGCTCCTCCGCCGTCGCAGCGTCGCTGCCGCACCCGGATGGCTCCGGTTAGCCAAATTTTGGCAGTAGGGTTTACGGTGGCGGCCGCTCCTCCGATCTATTTTGTACAAATAGGCTATGTATGAAATGTGTATGATGATCAAGAACTATGAACGCTACTAGTTCTATTGAAGTCGTTTGATTTCTCCCGTGAATTTCTGATTTCAAAATTTACAAGTTCATTTTCAGCTTCTGTTCTGCCGCGACTGTTTTCGACCTGTATCCGAGGCATTTCATGAACTGTAAACCCACTTTACAAGTTCGCGATATAAGAAGTGTGTTAGAGATGCCGTTAATATAGTGCACGCGGCCCTCGACAGGGGCAAGATGCTTCCTGGAAGTCATACACGTAGTACTCCCTCTGTAAACTAATATAAGAGCGTTTGGATCACTATATTTAATGATCCAAACGCTTTTATATTAGTTTACAGAGGGAGCACATGGCAGCAGCTGGCCAAAGACCCTATAAATGCAGCACAAGGGCTGAAAGCTGGAGAGCACAACACATACACTATCCTCCTTTTGGCAACCTGATCCATCCATGATCCATCATCGTATCGCTCGCAGTAAACGCATGCAAGTAGCCACCAGCAGCATGGCCATGGCCAAGCTCGCCCATGTCATTCTGGTCGCAGCCTTCCCCGCTCTCGCTGGCACCGGCAACGGGGATTGCGAATACCAGCTCAAGGTCAAGACGGAGGACTCGCCTTCAGGCGGCACGGAAGGAGTTGTCCACTTTGAGTTGGTCGAGCCTGACGACTCGGTCGAGATCGAGGAGTGCACGGACGCGGCGGCTTGAGTCGTCGTGAATCGTGATTGCGGTTGCATTAGGTTACGTACGTGTCCCCGCGCTTCCCTTTCACTGTGTTGTTCTTGCCTTGCCACCGCCACACGTTTAGGTTTGTTAGCTTGTTTCCCTCATCAGTTGAATAATTAATAAGCGGGAAGAGTTTTCATTCATCAACTGTTTCTTCCGCCACGTACATGTTCGGTTGAGGTTTTTCTTTCGACGTGACATATTCGATTGAGTTGTGTCGTCGTTCCTCGAATATTGTCAATTACTTTCTTTTGAGAAGGAAATATTGTCATTTACTAGGTGGTTAGAGCACCATACCTGCCCCAAACGATCAGACGGGCTGCCCGGTTAGTGTCTGAACGAAAAAAATGTCACACAACCAGGCGCACTAAATCCGGCCAAAACGTCCGGACTGACAGACACTCCCCATACCCGGCCCATATCAGGGGCGGATATGTGGACACCTGGTCGCGTCCACCACGTCGGACTGACCGCTAGGGCCCGCGCAGTTTCACTCATATCCGCATCCTTCCTCCTTGCCCGAGCAGCCCTCTCCTCTTCTTTGTTGGCCCTCCTCCGCACAGCTGCCACTAGACTTCCTTCGATATCGATGCTCCGCCGCTATCCCCAACCCAGAGCTAGCTTTGCCACCGGATGCCCAACGCACACCGCCGGCAACCAGGCAGCCAATGGACAAGGTTGCCGCCATCAGACAATGTCCCGGTACGTCAAACTCCCCCATATTTTCACCTCGCACTCTACGTGTTACATGCAATGTCTGAGTCGGTATTTTATTCTTTCTGTCATTACTTCTAGGTCACCAATGGATTCATCGGGAATGATGGCTATGAAAATGATGATCTTGACGAATTCATATTCAATGAGCTCATAGCATCGTCGGATTCAGACGATGAGGATGTTGAAATGATGATGATGATGATGATGAGCAGCATCCAAGAGAAGATAGAGAAGGCAGAGGAGCACGTTCTAAACTTCAAGGGTTCCATCAAGGGCTGGAGAGTTATTCTCTATGATAGGATCGTCGGTGCATGGCTTCTGTACAATAGTCCCAACATTCCACAAAACTTTCTTCGTCATCATTACCGGATGAGCAAAAACTTGTTCTTACGGGGTAGCGGAAAGGTGTGGAGAAGGCTGATTACAACTTCAAGCCGAGGAAGGATTGTTGCGGAAAATTTTCCTTCTCTCCACTCGAAAAATGCATGGTTGTTCTTAGGATACTTGTTTGTGGTAAAGCAACAGATGCAAAAATCCGGATGGGTAAGACCACACTCATGAACATCGCGGTGCAATTTGCACATATTGTGGTAAAGGTGTCCGGCCCAGAGTACGTGACAGAGCCAACAGTGGAGGACATAGCAAAATTATTGGCAATTGGAGCAGCAAGAGGATTTCCAAGTATTTTAGGTTTAATTAATTGCATACACTAGCAATGGAAGAACTACCCAAAGGGTTTGCTTGGGCAATATCGAGGTCATGTGAAAGAATCCACAATCATACTTGAAGCTGTGACATAACATGACTTGTGGATTTGGCATGTTTTCTTTGGCACGTCAGGTTCATGCAATGACATCAATGTGCTCTAATGATCTCTTTTGTTCAAGAGACTCTGTGACAGGGAAGATCCACTGTGCAGCTACCCGTCAACGGACACAACTACATCATGGGGTACTACTCTGCCGATGGTATCTATACTCAGTGGTGAAATCCTTGAGGAGAGAACAGAGGACGGCCTGCCTCGGTGACATTGGTAAAACTGGGAGTTGGCGCCGGCTTGCTCTCGGGCATGTTGAAGAAATCCTCGAGGGTCTGGGGCAGCTGCCCACGGTTGTGCAGCGGCGGATCGACCTGACAGGGAGACGTGAGAGGATTTTGACAAGGAGATCGTCGGTCTGCAGGCTAGCCACCGTCCACATCTCGAGCAGAAGAGTGAGAACCGAGGCACACAGATTTAATGGAGAAACGAGCAAGAGATGTGGGAATAAGATGAAGGAAGCCTGCAATGGTGGATTATGACTACTTCTGCTTTGCGTACCCGGTACGAGGAAGAAGCAGCGGCGGTGACCTTCCGCCGCGGCAGGTCGGTACAGCGCGGAGTGGCGATCTTCCGACACAGGAGCTAGTGAAGTTATGCCAGCATTGTCCTGCCGAGCACGAGATGAAGTGGGAACAACGATCTGCCACCGGGATCTGCCGCGCCTGCAAGGGAGGTAGCGAGCCGACGCGAAAAAAGCAACACACTAGCGCAGGGATTCGAACATGTGGCTTCACGGAGTTGCGCGCGCGGTGCTAGCTGATGTGGCCAACTAGCTCTTGTGCTAAATGTGCAGCGCAAAACTAAAAGAAATAAACAATAGCGGTAAAAATTAACGTTTACTAAAAAATCCCAAAAACTAAATTTTCACCGAGGGATCAAAACGAGCACCTCGTGCTTCATTTTGGGGGAGCACATCCTGCTAGCGAACCAGGTCGCTAGCCAGTATAAATCCTGGGAATTTGTGTATAAAATTGCAGCTCGGTGTATATGTACTATAAGCAACAACCGATTTAAGCATTTTAAAAAATTTGAACATGATTTCCTTTTGAAAAAGTAAATATTTTGTGAAACGAGAACATTTTCAAAATTGTGAAGAAAATTTTAAACCCTCAAACATTTCATGAAAACAAGGACATTATTTGGGATTCTCAAACATTTTCTTGCAAATAAAGGAAAGAAATTGCAAACAAGACATTTTTCAAAATTATGATTTTTTTTGTAAAAAAACAAACATTAAAAAAAACAGGAACAAACATTGAAAACGAGAACATTTGCCAAAATTACGAACAATTATTCCAAAACTTGAACATTTTTTGAATTTGCGAACAACATTTCAAAACCTGAACATTTTTTGAACTTCTGAAAATTTTGGAAAGCTAGAACACTATTTGAAATTTGTGAAAAAATAAGAATGCAAACATTTTTAAATTCCCAGAATGTTTTTTGAATTTCAGAACAAATTTTCAAAATATGAATAATTTTTAGATTCATATAAAAAAATATAAATTGTGAAAATTTTCTGACGTTGCAGAACATTTTTTATATTTGCAAGTAAATTTTCAAAACATTGACATTTTTAAAATTTGTGAACAAAATTTTGAAAATGGGAAAATTATTAAAATCCAAAAAATTGTTGGAATTTGCGAACAAAAAATTAAAATGCAAACACTTTTATATTTTTTGAAAATAAAAATAAACTTGAAAAAGAAAATGGCAAAAGAAAGAAAAGAAAAAGAGAAACAAAAAAGGAGAAAGGAAAAAACGAAAAAGAAAATAAAAATGAAAAACAAAAGAAACCATCTGCACATTCCAGAAGGTTCCCAAAACCAGGATAGGTGGAATGCATGCCAAGCTTCTAAACGGGCGGCCCGTCTTGTTCGATCTATTCGATCGCGTGTGCGGCGCCCCGAGATTTTGACGCAGAATGTGTCAAATAGAGAAAACCGGCTGATGTTGCTTTACCCACCTGCAGATCAATACACTGCTAGCATTGACGCCCAAATACTCCGTGCTGGCCCAAACGAACTAGATACATATTTTTCCTATTAAGAATTTTTCTAGTGTGGTTATTTTTATTTCACCTCTAAAAAAGAATGAAACAGATAGATGTTTATAGAAAATAAAAATGCCATATTTTGAAACTCTCAAACATATTATTAGGCACAAATCAAAACTCCACCTGAATATACCAATTCTTCGATGGAAAAGGCTAAATTTGTGCAAAGGTACCAATTCTTCGACAAGCGTGTGGTTGAAAGCCGGGATTCAGCCTTTTATTGAGAGGAAAGTTGAACATATTTGTTGGTGTAATTTGCGGGTTTGAAGTATGGAATTTTGTATATAGTATTAGTTGACTCTTATAATTTGCGCTGATATGGAAGATGCTTAGTGTGAACGGAAGCCCTCCTCGTTACCTCTGCGAAGTGAGGGGGACGAGAGTACATCAAGAAAAACCAAGAAGCTTCAGGGAAGTTGCCTACCTGCAAGCATTGTTGCTGCAAATGACCTGTCTCTGGGTCTTGCTTTTTGGAAAGCACATATCGCTGAAATATGCGACATAATCTTCACCATTGATCACACAAACTAGATTATTGGACGACCAAGCAGGCTGACAATTGAAAACTTACCAACCAAACATGCTGCTCTGTTCATTGGAGTCTACAAGCAAAGAGGTTCAGATGTCTTGCCCAAAAACCTTCTCAGCAATTATTTGGTCAAATGCTGCTCCTGGAAATGGGTACATGCCATCCATGCTACAATCTTCAATCGCCTTCCTTGCCAAGATTTTATTTTTATTGCCGCAACCGCTGTTCGGAAAATCCCTCTTGCATTTCTTTGAGAAAAGCTTTAGTTTAGAAACCTGAAAAAAAGCTTTGTATTGTACGTACTTTGTTCTTGACTTTAGAAACCACTTTAGTTTAGTCCAAATTGTCTCGGTTCCAAACACGCTGCTCACTTGGCCGAGAAAATAAGAAAATAAGAAAATAAGAACCACTTGCTGTACCACTTGATGTACTCTCTTTCATCTATGTGTTTCCTTCTTTTTAAGGGGAAAATAAGAAAATTGAGGGAGGGGAAATAAATAAAGCAAGCTATTATTTTCTCTTAACGGAATATATTAATCTAGTTTGTTTGGGCCAACATGGCGTTTTTGGGCCTAAATGCTGCTATTGGTCTGCAAGTGGGTAACGCAACAGCAGCCCACTGTCCAGCGGTAGCCCGCTTGAAGCCTAGCCTAACCCCAGAATCCCATTCCTCCAGTCCAGTCGGCAGAGGTTGCTAGGCCGGCGGCGCCGCCACCGGCCACCGGCCACCGCTCGCTACCTCCCTCGCGGGCGCGGCAGATCCTGCTGCCAGATCGCCGTTCCCGCTTCATCTCTTACGCGGTGAGGCACCGCCGGCGTACCTTGACCATCTGGCGCGTCGCAAGGTTACCGCCGCCGTGCCGTGCCGTACCGATCTGCCGCGGCGGAAGGTCACCGCCGCCTCCTCCTCCTCGTAACCTTCCTTCATCTTCTTCCCGCATCTCTTGACCATTTCTCCATTAATAAATCCGCGTGCCTCAGGTCTCACTCTTCTGCTCGAGATGCGGACGGTGGCTAGCCTGACCGACGACCTCCTCGTGGAGATCCTCTCCCGTCTCCCCGTAAAGTCGCTCCGCCGCTGCATGTGCGTGTCCAGGACCTGGCGGGGCATCATCTCGCACCCGCACAACCGCAGGCAGCTGCCGCAGACCCTAGAGGGCTTCTTCTACGTGCCCGAGAGCAAGCCGGCGCCAGCTCCCAGTTTCACCAACGTCGCCGGGACAGGCCGCCCTCTGGTCTCTCCTCTCTTCGGTTTCCTGCCCCAGCACCAGAGCATCTTCCTGCTGTCCTGCTGCAACGGCCTCCTCCTCTGCCGCTGCTGGGAAGGCCAGGACGACTTCCATTACGTTGTGTGCAATCCGGCGACGGAGGAGTGGGTCCGGTTGCCCGACTCCGTCAATGCCGGCACCGAGTGCATGGCACGTCTGGGTTTCGACCCTGCCGTGTCGGATCACTTCCATGTGTTTGAGTTCTCCGAGGATCACGACATCAGCCAGCCTGGAATGGAGGTGTATTCCTCTAAAACAGGGGGATGGGTTCACAAGGAGAACGGATGGATTGATGCGGAAGATGATGAAGCATTTGTTTCCCTTGTTGGTCATCACTCGGGAGATGTGTTTCTTAACGGCTGTCTGCATTTTCTCACCATGGATGATGATATAGCCGTGGTGGACACCGAGGGGAAAACATGGAGGAAGATACCTGTCCCTGAACTTGGCACTGTTGGTCTCATTCAGAAGTCTCAGGGTTATTTGCATTTTGTCAATTTTCTGGAAACTGATGATGGTATGGTTCAACTGGTGGTTTATGTTCTTGAGAACTACCGCAGTCAAGAATGGATATTGAAGCGTAGCACTGACGCTTCATATATATTTGGAGAGAGAGATATTGATCTTATACAAGGCTTTCAGTGGGTTGCAATGCATCCACACTGTAATATGATCTTCTTAACTGTGGGGTGGGATAATACTTTGGTATCTTATGATATGGATCATCACCAAGTTCAAGAGATCTGCGATCTTGGAGGAGACAACGACCCGCGATATCTCCCATATGTGCCATTGTACTCAGAGTTACAAACTCTACACATGCGACATAAAAATTGAGGTTGGTGCCTTCATAACTAGTGGATCTTCACTAGTAGCCACATCTTCTTTGTATGGAGTAATCCTGGCATGTTAGCTTAATCCTGTTCCTTTTTTTCTGTTTGTAGAAGTGCTTATCAGATATGTTTAGCTTGTGGAGCATATGGCTGTGATCATCATATTATGCTTGTGATTATCAACTCTGGGAAGGAGAGATTAGCAATGAGAGTGCCCCTTCTTGTTTCTAAGGATAATAGTTTAGAACTAAGCAAAATTGGGTCCATTATTACTGAAGATGCAATTTGGATGCTGAAGCATGAACTTGTTTATTCATCAGTCTTAGGAGTTGTACTACCAATTAACTTGCTGTCCTTGGCTTCAGTAATCTTTACTTTTTATAGCTGTTTGGAAGGATACAAAATAACTTCAAAGATGCTAGTGGTTCTTGTCAAGTCAGTAGCATAAGCGCACAGTTATAATTCTGTCTTGCATGTATCTTGGCTGAGGCGTATTCCGTATAAGAGACCTTCAGTTGTGTTGCTGAGGCTGGGTAACTGAGAAAACAAAGTACTAATTTAAGTTGTTATAGCGTTTCTTCATTTCATTTACCTTTCCTGCAGTTTACCCTGTTTTAGTGCAAGTTATCTTCTGAGTTCAGAAGTCCAATTTCACCCTGATTTCTTTCAGTAAATCACCTGGGACCTGACTGTTCTCTGCCATTTTGCAGCCACGTTGGAATTCACTGGAATGGTACAATCCAAATTTACAGGGAAAACCATGGGAGAGGCAGGTCTTGAGGAAGTGCTTTTGTTCATTAGGTGGTGGACGCCTGCGTGGTTACTGTTGGTATGCTCCTTGGGACAAACCCATTTGCATGTGAAAATAGTCGCTTGTTGGCAGATAAATGAGTAGTATGCCATCCTATTTTTAGAAGAACTAGTATGCTATTTGATGGTGCAATGCTGTGAAATATCTATTCAGTACATGAGCTGTCCACATATGTGAGTATGGTGAAATAAGTCGAGCGCAACGGGTCCTCTGCCCTACGGTGGGTGCGTGGATAAGGAATGAAGGAAAATACCCTGCGATCATAACGGCTAGACTCATTGTGTTAATTACTAGCTAGCGTGTAGCCCGCGGCGGCACGCCATGCTATACAGCCTATATTGATTGATATGTGGTGTTTTTTTTTCAAGTTTTAGAAGTTCATTCTAGGATTTGATTGGCAGCATAGTGGTTCATACACAGACAGCATACATTGAGTCAACACAGGCATTGGAATATATAGTAGCAGTAGTAGTACAGAAGGTGGTAAGTTTCCCTTTATGTTCGTTCTGCTATATCTTGTTTCTCATGTAGTCGAAATTGCTTCACTTACGGAATTGCTTGTAAGTGTAGCATTGCTGGGGGGGGGGGGGGGGGGGGGGCACCTGAATTATTATATATTATACCAACGGGGCAGACCCCAAGTGTTTACAGATGTGAGTAAAAAGGCTTGAGGGAAGAGCCTTGAGGGGAGAAAAACATTCTTAGCGGGGAGAAGCCAGGGCGTGCAGCCGGACGTCGATGTGCTCCTGCCGGTCACTTTTGAACTGCCCACGCCAGAGCACCGCGACATCCCGGCATGCTTTCAGTGTAGCAGCCAGGGTGGGCGAACCAAGACAGTTTGTAAGCAGCAGCAGAGCTCCGCCCACCGGTCGTCGTGGCAGGCGTCGTCCTCGTTGCACCCAACGAGGGGCAGCAGCGCCAGGCATTCCCGAGCGGCCGCCGTGGCGAGCCGTTGTGCTGAGTTGAGCTAACTGTAACCATTTAGAAAGAAAACACCCAGCCTCATCTGAATATCTTTAGTCTGAACTCCCAAGATGAGCTGCAGCAGTTCCTTTCTCTCTGGGAAGCTATTCATAACGTGTAATTATCCTCTGAAGTTGATTCCGACTGCTGACGGAGGGTACTTGGCAAAATCTGCTTATGATGCGCAGTTCATTGGTAGGATTGAGGAGCCGGATCTGAACAGAGTTTGGAAGATGAAAACTGAGGGAAAGTTGCGATTCTATTACTGGCTTCTTCTCCAAACAAAAATTTGACTATAGACAGGCTTCTGAGAAGGGGCTGGCCACATGGCCCAAATTGCAAGCTTTGCGATCAGCAACTGGAATCTGCGGTGCATCTTCTGCTCCATTGCCCCTTCGCAGGGCAAATCTTGGCTGATTTTTCAGTTTCTGATCCTGAAGTGTCTCTCATTGGTTCGTCCTCGACCTCGGTGGCCCAAGCTCAACAGCATCTCTCCAAAGCGGCGCAGGCTGGAATGCCTTTCAGTTGCATGCTATATGGAAGGAGAGGAACAGAAGGGTGTTTCAGAATTCGTGTCTCTCTGCTAGAGAAGTAAGCCAACCACAAGGGGTATATGGCCCAACTCTCTCTACCCAAAGTCTCATCAGGTTTTTATACGTGCAACTAGGCAAATATGTGAGGATCATGTGAGTGAGAGGGCCTGTCTTAGAGCCATCTGGTCATTTCCATGCTACTCCCTCCGTCCGAAAATACTTGTCATCAAAATAGACAAAAAGGAATGTATCTAGAACTAAAATACATCTAGATACATCCCCTTTTATTCATTTTGATGACAAGTATTTCCGGACGGAGGGAGTATATAAGCACGGCAAATGCTGCACACTTGGCCACAACCACAGCGGAGGCACATCCATCCGGTAGCAGTGAGTGGCCTTCCTGCTCAACGAGTTCAGCCAGGATGAATAAGGTGGAGAGCCATGACACGCAGAGTGGAGGATCAGGAGGAGGGCTGAGCATGATGCCGAGGGAGCACAAGGCCAGGCTCTACGTCATCCGCCGACGTGTCGTCACGCTCCTCTGCTACCACTGCTAACAGATGCAACTCTGCTCTTCTCCTCTCTGACCCTACCATAGTTGTTCTGTTCTTCATCTAGTTTGACCTCGTTTCTGGCTTCCCGCGAAAAAAAAGGACATCATTTCTAGCTAAGTGAATGTATGGTAACATTCCACGACGCTGACTGCATGCTTTACTCAGAAAAATGTGTGCATTGTTACATGTGTTTTTTGGGGGAAGATTGGCACTTGCATTCTTGTTAGTCCAACATTTTGGAAATTAACCCGATGCCGAGAATTATAGAAGGTACATATCCTTTGTACAATTGGTAGTCGCACAACAGGAGTGTACACGCAAGTCCTAAAGAAATATCAAGCTATAAGTTTCACCGGAAAATATCATGCTATAAGCACTGACCACAACAATGAGAAGCTTCGAGGTACCTGCATACCTGCAGCATTGTTGCTGCAAATGACCTGCCTCTGGCTCTTGATCTTGGACTTGATTTTTCTAGAAGCACGGCTCACTGTAAGGACAGGCCTGGAAGATCTCATCAGGTGATATGCGCCACTATCTTCAGACATCTGACCCCAATATCTTCTCAGCAAATATTCGATTAAATGTTGCTCCTGAGAACGGATACATGCCATCCATCCAATGATCTTTGACGGACTTCCGTCGCAAGACAATTATATGTAGCAGCTAGCCACAGTTCACAAATCCGTCTTGCACGAGATGCTTTGCTTAACTCAGGGGTCGTATTATTCAAGTACAAATTGGCTGGGTCGTGCTGTAAGCGTGCTGTTCTATAATTTGTTTGGTCCAGTGTAGGCCGTGTTAGAGATGCTTATCCTGCAATGCAACCACTTGCTGTACTTTCTTCGCCCCTCTTCTTTTGCAGAGTTAAAGAGGAGCAGCTTATCTAAAATTCACAATCCATACCCTGTTGTTTTTTTTCCCGCCATTTCTCACCGGCACAATGTATATCCTGCAGCAACCGGCTTACAGAGAGCGGGTCCCACCGGTCGGAACGGCGTCAAAACGAGCGGTTAGTGGTTTTGTGTTGCCAAAACTTAATGTCTCCTAGATATGATTCCTTGTCCCAAGAATCAGTCAGATGACTAGGATTAGGTAGCATCACGGCTCATCACACATATGATATCATAGGACTGTTGAAAGATGCTATCACAGTAGTTAGCTGGACAGGAGCATCTTGTGCGATGAAAATCCGCAACAAGAATGGAGCTGTCCTTCGCCCATCATTAGCTACTCCATAGTACGGCAAATGCATGTGGCACTTGGGATTTCATTCCCCAGGATCGCCGTACCTTCACACCGCGACAATACACCGGATGTTTAATGGCCTTTCCGAGCACCGAATATAGTCTGCACATGTGTGGCCGGTTTTATGTTTTCCATCGTGCACTGTTGTTTTGCGATTACGGTTATGCTTGCTGAAGTTACAAGACTTGTTATGATCAGCTCAGAGATAATTCCCATCCCCAGCCCTCGGCATTGTGATGCACACCATCGACCTGCATATGCACCTCACCTCACCGGAAGAAAACTGATGGTGAATTAGTGATAGCAAAGTTGCTCAAGATAACAAGGAAACAGAGAGCTCCTAAATCTGATGCAAGCTCATGTGTGTACTACTTACAGGCATCAGCCTATATTTCTCATGGAATGGAACACACTGTACAATGCTGATCCACCAGCTTAACACGAGCACATACATATATAACCGCGAGATCCGACCGGACTGCTCCGCAGCGAAAGGCTACTAATTCTATGCACGCACGCACGCACACGGATGAACCCCAGCTGGGAAGAAGAAGCCAGAAGTGGAATTGACAGGCCGTGCATCTGTATCACGCGGCCGACGATTCGGTGTCCGGAGGGCTATGCACTGGCTCCCCGGAGGCAGTGTCCCCTGGAGCGCCATCGGAGTTCGCGCACGCAACCTGGAGGAAGATGCCGGCAGCTGCTGCAGCATGTGGCCGTGGCCTCCGGGAGCAGCGAGGGGTGGGTAACTGGGTATCTGCCACTGCCATGCCAGCCTCCCTCTCTCTCTCAAATCGCGATCACCGGGTTATTATGAGCTTATGATATGCGCAAGTAGGCAAAGCTTGCCCCTCTCTCCCAGCTGGCCATTTCCATGCTATATAAGCACCGCAAGCGCTGCGCATTTGGCCACAAGCCCACAACCACACAGCAGATGAGCAGAGGCAGATCCACATCTTGTAGCAGTGCAAGTGCAGAGCCTAGCAAGCTCAACCACCCTCCTGTCCAGGCGCCCGTTCTAGCTCGAGATGGAGCACAAGGTGAAGAGCCATGGCGGCAAGCACCGGGGAGGATCAGGATCCGGAGGGCTGAGCAGGATGCTGAGGGAGCACAAGGCCAGGCTCTACATCATCCGCCGATGCGTCGTCGCGCTCCTCTGCTACCACGACTAAGCAGATCCACCTCTGCTTTCCTGCTCCCCATCTAATTCTTGATTCTAGCTAGGCGTGTGTGTACATAGGTAGGGTAGTTCAAGAAGTTCATGCTGCTGACAGCTGATTTGGATGTCCAAGTTTTGGTGTGATGTGGTTTGGTTTGGTGCTCCATCCTAAGTCCTGCAATGGCAAGGATGTGCATGTATGGGTCCGTTGGGTGTTGGCATCCTCGTTGTGTGTTCGACATTTGCTCGATTGGAAATGAAAGATCTCGGAAAATGAAAGAAAGAATTGTGGAAGTTCTCAAGAATACAAGTTTTATCTCTTGGCATTCCATTTCATGATATGTACTGCTGGAGCATGATCGTTGGTCTCTGAATATGCATCCTTCATTACGGAGTGTTCGTACTTCATTCGATTGGATCAGCTCAGCGCCAACAATTTCACACACATGCATGGCCGTCTCAAATGCGTGCATTCACAAATTCGTGTTACCGGCAAGAGTAGGTTGCAAATTTGCTCAAAATTCAAAATAGCTGTAACACGAGCACATTAAGCTTTTCTTAAGAAAGAACGACCAGATCAAGCTATACATGAAAAGAAAAATTCTGGCCCTTTTGCTCTAAAAAAGATTATTATTCCTGAAGATGGCAGTAACGTTTCCACGATATTTTGGCATGAAAACTTGCAATAACCTACAAAATTTAACCATCTTTGATGTTGCAAAGTTTCAAATTTTTTTGAATTTGTTTTCTATTTTTTTTGAATTTACTGTTCATAGAGGGTGCCTAGGCACCCGGGAGCTGTTACACCTTTCTGAAACGTATTATAACAAGTTACAAAGGAGTAGCTCAACATACAGGGGCAAATTTACTGGCATTGGAATACGCTGTCGCCTCGAGAGAGGGTGCTGCATGTGCATGTGGAGCAGCTTCACACTTGTACAAGGGGTATATGCCCCCATCCCTAGCTCTCTGCCCAATGTCTCTCTCTCTCTCTCTCTCTCTCTCTCTCTCTCTCACCAGGTTTCTATACGTGCAAGTAGGCAAAGACGTGAGGATCATGTGAGAGAGTCTGTCATTATGTCATTTAGCCTTGACCGTCCTATATAAGCACGGCAAATCCACACTTGGCCACAACCACAATAGTGGGAGAGCAGAGCAGGGAGCCCTCCAGGCTCCAGCTCACCTAGCTCAGCCACCCTCATGCTCTGTTCAGCCAGGATGGACAGCCATGGCAGCAAGCCCAAGGGGTCAGGAAGAGGAGGAAGGATCAGAAGGATGCTGAGGCAACACAAGACCAGGCTCTACATCATCCAGCGATGCGTCGTCATGCTCCTCTGCTACCATGACTGACCACAGTCCATAGGCGTTCGGTTCTTCGTTCGGTTCTCGTTTGTACCTAGGCTAGACTTGACAGATTATTTGGTGTTTGTGTGTGTGTAGTTCATAAGTTACAGGTTGATTTTTCTGACGGTTAGTTTGGGTGCTGAAGTTCCGCGTGGTGTAATGTGGTGCTCCTAAGGCCTGGAACGGCAAGGATGTGCGTGTATTGATGTGTTAGGTCTTGGCATCTTTGTTGTGAGTTTGCTCGGTAAGAAATGAAAGATCTCGGAAAAAGAAAGAAATAAATAGTGTGAAAGTTCTCAGAAAGGTTATCTCTTGGCATCCCATTGTTGTGAGTCTCTGCCTACTTACGTAATTGCTAACGCACATATGCATCCTTTGGGTGTATTGGATCGGTTTTTTGAACGATTTTGCACACGGCGCCATCAGTCTGTACATATCTCAAAGGTGTGCATTCTCGGATTTCTTAGCGATATCGAGGCGAAATTGGCAAGATCAGTCTGTACATATCTTTGTTCAAAATTTAAATAGTTGTACACACGACCAATAGAAAATACAAATAAGCAATAATTATGATTTCTGAAGATACATTGCTCATGTGATCCCCTAAAAGAACTCCTTGCTCGTGGGATGGGAGGACTAGTGGCTTTCCAACAGCACTATACAGAATCAGTTTATCTAGCACACTCCATGCTCATGGTTCATTCTGTATCAGCTTTTGAATTTTTAATGCAACAAAAATGTTTTGGTAAAACCGAACAACACTGGACGACAGAAATGAGAAGCTTCAAGGAACTTGCATGCATGCTGCTCCAAATCTCTTGGTCTTGATTTTCTGAGACGCACAGCTCACTGCGAGCAGATCTCATCCGGAGCTATTATGGGTCGTTATTTTCACGGTGACTAGATTATCGGACGATCAGGCAAGCTGACAATTAAATATTTATCCATGAAATCATCCAGGTTTGTGCATTGCACTACAGTGAACTGTTATTGGATGAAATGTTGCTCCCAAGGAGGTATCCATGCAGTGAACAGCCTTGATGGATGCCTCATCCTGAACACAAGCCACTTTAGTTTAGTTTAATTAGTGCAAATTGGCTGGGTTCCGAACATGATGTTCTTTAAATAGTGCAGAGGTCGGTGAATACTCCGTTTATCCCGCCATTGGAGGCCGCGTAAGAAAAGGTTTATCCTGCAACCACTGGCTGTACTTTCTTCAGGATTCACGTCCAAGTTCAGGCCATCCATGTAAACTATGGTGGGATAGCTAAACTAGTGCTAATCATGGTGCTACTTGATGTACTTCGACCAATAGCTCTGAAGTTTTCTTCAAACAAGAGATGTGAAACTGCGGTAATCCACCTTCGCAGCTCCCGCATCGGCGGGCATCGCGCGCTGGCGCTGCCTTCGGAAACCGAATGAAAATTCAGTTTACAAATTTGACCAGACAGAAATGTGCAGTGAGGTGTCTGCATACACTGTGCAGACCTTGTCATTGTGGCTACTACTGGCTACTACTATGACTTTCTGGTCTCCAGACCATTAACCAGTAGCACAAGATGAACATGGTGTTATGCCAGACAGAAAATGTGAACGTGGTTAGTTAGCTGTAACGACGTCTGGGAGACTTGCACAAAGTGCTGTAGAATCCGGATGAAATGACTTGTCTGCAAAGATATTATAAGGATTTGATGCTGTAGATGATGTGCAGAGCTAACATTTCACAGTATCAAAAGCTCACATTTAGCACCTCTCCTGCAGTACTGCAGTTCATACAATGTTAAGTCAAATAGTTTTGAAGTATCATCACTATAAGCTAAGTTCAGAGATTAAAAAAAGGGTCAAAGTCACTGTTTAAGAGCCAAGTCAGAAGCCACTGTTTGGATGAAGGAATATCAAAGTGTTTGATCGGTCGGGGTATGCGGCTCCTAAGCTGGAGCTGGTCGAGTCAAACTAGTTCAACCAATAACCACAGCTCTGTCTGTAACCAGCACTCTTTGTTTCAAGAAACCACAGTTCAGAAATCTCTCTTGTTGTCTTGGATACAAATGGCCTTGATGGATGCCTAGACCTAGAACGAGCTTTCAGGATAGTTTGGTTAATTCACTGGTAACATTAACTTAGTGCAAATTAGCTTGGTCCCAAGCATGCTGTTCTTTTTATTAGTCCGATGGTCGGCGAATCTCGCGTTTAACCTGCCATTGGAGGCCGTATATATATCTTCGTCCAAAATTCAAATAGTTATACACACAACCAATAGAAAATACAAATAAGCAATATTTATGATTCTGAAGATACATTGCGCATGGGATCCCCTAAAAGAACTCCTTGCTCATGGGAGCGAGGACTAGTGGCTTTCCAGCAGTACTATACAGAATCAGTTTATCTTGCTCATGGTTCATTCTATATGTATCAGCTTTTGAATTTTTAATGCAACAAAAATGTTTGGTTAAGCCGAACAGCACTGGACGACAGAAATGAGAAGCTTCAAGGAACTTGCGTGCATGCTGCATTGCTGCTCCAAATCTCTTGGTCTTGATTTTTTGAGACGCGCAGCTGATTGCGAGAAGATCTCGTCCGGAGCTATTATGGGTCGTTATTTTCATCATGACTAGATTATCAGGCGATCAGGCAAGCTGACAATTAAATATTTATCCATGAAAACATCCAGGCTTGTGCATTGCAACAACATGACATCATCCATGCACTGTCACTGAACAACCTTGATGGATGCCTCAACCTGAGCACAAGTGCACATGATGCTTTGTTTAATCAAGGTGTCACTTTAGTTTAGTTTAGTGCAAGTTGGCAGGGTTCCGAACACGATGTTCTTTTATTAGCAGAGGTCGGTGAAGCTCCCGTTTAACCCGCAATTGGAGGCCGCGTAAGAAACCGTTATCCTGCAACAAGTTGCTGTACTTTCTCCAGGATTCACGTCCAAGTTCAGGCCATCCGTGTAAACTATGGCTTGGGACAGCTTCACTAGTGCTAATAATGGTGCTACTTGCTGTACTTCGACCAGTAGCTCTGAAGTTTGCTCCAAACCGGAGATTCGAAACCACGGCACTCCACCTTTGCGGCTCCCGCGTCGGCGGGCATCGCGCGCTGGCGCTGCCTTTGGAAACCGAATGGAAGTTCAGTTTACAAGTTTGACCGGACAGAAATGTGCAATGAGGCGTCTGCGTGGACTTTGCAGACCTGTCAGTCTACTACTGTGGCTTTCTGGTCTCCAGACCATTAACCAGTAGCACAAGATGAACATGGTTTTATGCCCAAAAGGATAAAAAGATTAACATGATTAGTTTGCTGTAGCAACGTCTGACAGACTTGCAATAAATGCTGTAGAATCCGAATGAAATGATTTGTCTGCAAAGTATTATAAGGATTTGATGCTGTAGATGATGAACATAATGTGCAGAGATAACATTTCACAGTATCAAAATCTTTGACTAAAGCTCACATGTAGCACCTCCCCTGCAGTAGTGCAGTTCATATGCAATGTGAAGTCAAATAGTATAAAAGTATCATCACTACCAGACGAGTTCAGAGATAGGAGAAAAAGGTTCAAAGTGCCACAGTTCAGAAATATCAAAGCGTTCGGTCTCGGTCAGGTTATGCGGCTCCTGAGCTGGATCTGGTTGACTTAAGCTCATGAGTCAAACTAGTTCAACCAATAACGACCACAACTTTGTCTGCAACTAGCTCCTCTGCACTCTTTGTGGCAAGTAACCACAGTTCAGAAACTCCCCTTGCTGTCTTGCATACAAATGGCCTTGATGGATGCCTCGACCTGGAACAAGCTTGCAGATACATGGGTTAATTCATTGGTCACCTTATAATTTAGTGCAAATTAGCTTGGTCCCAAGCATGTTGTTTTTCTTTTTATTAGCCCGCCGGTGGGCGAATCTCGCACTTAACCCGCCATTGGAGGCCGTGTAAGAATCTCTTATCCTGCAACTACTTGTTGCATTCATCTATGATTCATGTCCATGTTCAGGCCATTGTTGTAACTTGTAACGCATACCACTGAATCTCTTATGCCACAATGTACACCAATGTGGTGGTCTCTTGGATATGATTCCTTGTCCCATGGTCAGAATTCTTTTTATGGTAGCATCACCAACCACCACACATGTCCTAGAGCCGTTTCGAAGATATCACAGTGGGTAGCTAGACAAGAATATCTTCTCCGATCGAAAATCTGCAACGAAAATGGAGCCCGGCATTAGCTAGGTGGTTAGCACGGCGATCGATCGGGAGATCGGGACGCACCTGCGATATCTCCAGCCTCCAGGATCATCGTACTGTCACACTGCAATAATACACATACACGTACGTTTAGTGTCCTTTCCGTACTGGCCAGTACGGGGCGCAGCTTCAGCACCGAATCTGCTCATGTGGTGTGGTGGCCTTTTTTGCTAGCTACTCCTCCACCTTCCCGGGTTTCATGATTTCCAGAGTATACATGGTTGTTCCCTAAGAAAAAGACTGCATTGCCATTACAGTTATGCTCGGTAATGATAGCAGCGATTTAACGATAACAACGAAATAAAAAGCTCATAAAGCTAATCCAGGCTCAAGCTGCTGGGATGCCAGGACTAGGTCGTAAAGACCGCCCATGGGAGGAAGTTTGTGTACAGAGAGAAGAATTGTTAGTGTTCTACGTATTAGTAACTGGTTGCTGGGCCTAATGGGCCAAAACAACTGCACGTCGAGTTGACTCACGACGAAACCGTCTCAGATTCTTTTTGTGAAGCCGGCCCATCTAGAGAGAGGATTTCTAGCAAAGCCGGTTTCTACCGGTGTCCTGCTAGCCAACTAAAGTGTGCCATGTGTTTGCGTACACATATCACATACGAAGTATTCTATTCATTTCCTTTATCATACGTTGTTTCTTCTTCTTCTTTTTTTGCTGGGACCTATCCACTATTTAGGAGCAGGACTTTATTGCACTCAACATATTTTATTCTTTCACCCTCACAATCCACCCACCCATACTTTTAGTTTGATCCTAAAATTTATAACATGAAACCTTTTGAGCCAATGATCCGGTTTATAATCTGTGAGAAGATTTGTTTTCATGACATTCAAATCGTTAAATCAAGATCAATCTTGGACATGTTTTGAACAAGCTTAAATTCAAATTATGATACCGTAATGAAACTTATATGAAATACGAGATGATACATTAATGAAATTAGAATGAACCAATAATGAAAACATGCAAAAAAGGTGTAATAAACCAAAATTAAACTTAAATCTAATCTGAGATGAAGCATTAATGAATTGTGCAATGAAACAATAACGAAAACATGCAAAGGAAATGTATGAAAAAAAAATGAAAACATGTAAAATAGTGATGAGATGGAAATGAAATCGTATGGAAAATATGTGAAAAGAATACTTTAAGAGCCCAACCCAACCATGAAAGATAATTTAACAAAATGATAAGAAAACTTATTTGAAAACTCTAAAAATAGAAATGAACCATGAATGAAATAGTACTGAAATCCGGAATGAAAAGGCAATGAAAACTTGTAATGAAAAATAATAATAATACATGTAAAAGTATGATGAAACACACATGAAAACTTTCATATAAGATTCAATGTAGTTTCATAATTTGATTTTTTTTCAAACATGTTCAAAACTGATCTTGTTTTGAAGATTTAAATATCATGAATATTAATATCCAAACATTTGCGATTGGATATTTGGCTCAAAAGATACAATTGCTACAGACTATATAATCCAACTAAAAAGCGTCCGTGGGTGGAATGTAATACCACCTTTAACTCCAAACATACCCACTAGTCACTCAACTGTGGGGCCTCCTCACTAACTGTCCCACACATCATGGAGCTGGATAAGAAAGTTAGATGGATTGAAGGAGAGAAAAGGTACTATGATACTATGGTATATATGTGATACGAGCACTCCCAAGCAATGATGGACGGCAATAATCTATCCGGTTGAAACTTGTTCCGCTAGAAAATCTTTTCACCATCTTTCTGATTGTGTATCATATTTTTATTGGCTTTTGGAGAACAACCGCCTTGAATAAGGTTTATCTTGACGGTTTTTTGTACCGTTTCAGATGAGGTGTCTTGGATAGGCGTAGTTTCTACACGGGTGAGAAGGACTCGAAGGCATGATATAAATGATAAAAATATTTGTGTAGTTTGTATATGATCGTAGTATGCTCATGAACTCTTTATTTTGGAAATTTTCAAAAATACCCTTGCAAGTTTCAAAATAGAATCATGAAAAAACATGTCAACAAAGTTTCATGAAAAAATATTTTAATTATGAGCTACATAGGAAAAAAAATGATGATCTATAGTTGTGAATAGTCTTACCACCCGTGCATACGTGAATACTTACAGCCATAAGTTTATTAGGAAACATGATAACAAAAACACCTTTCTTCCAAAGAAATGTCTTCCGTATAGAGATACACACTCGCACCCATGTTTTCGCATCCAACTGATTAACACTTAGACAAGGACTTTCATCTTAGAGAGGCCAGGCCCCACTAATCAAGTCAGTACATCCGCCTAACAGCATGCCTTCAACAAGGAGGTGAGCAAGTACTTCATTTCTAGATCCAAAAGTGATGGCCGGGCCATATGTTTTCTTTGTGGAATTGATGTTCTCGTCACCATTTCAACCTTCCATGAGTTGCGCAGCCCATGACTGTGTTTTTGGAGCTAGTCACCCATGAAAGGCCACAATCAAAACTTCTCTCAATTGTGAATTGGCCTGACAAAGATCACTTAGACTAGACCAAGTCAGTGTTTATCTACCGAGGCCACCCCTATTAAGGAGCCGGTGGTCTAACCATCTCCATCGGATGAATGACTAGAAGTGCAAAGCGAGTGGGTGGTTCTAGCGTGAGTTGGACAAGACCTAGCCTTGCCATGGTGCACACTGAAACATCTGATACTGTTAGCTAATGGCAAGCCAATAGATTCATTATAGCTGATGCCATGCCATTGCCAGCCTCCCTCTCTCGATCGATGGACCAGCAGGTTATGATATGCGCAAGTAGCCTGCCCCTCTGTCTCTCTTCCCCAGTTGGCCATTTACACGCTATATAAGCATCGCACGCGCTGCGCACTTGGCCACAACCACACAGCAGATGAGCAGAGTCACCTCCGTTTCTGGTAGCAGTGCGAGTGCAGAGCCTAGCAAGCTCAACCACCCTCTTGTTCAGGCGCCCCTTTTAGCTCGAGATGGAGTACAGGGTGAAGAGCCATGGCGGCAAGCACAAGGGGTCAGGAGGATCACGAGGGCTGAGCAGGATGCTGAGGGAGCACAAGGCCAGGCTCTACATCATCCGCCGATGCGTCGTCGCGCTCCTCTGCTACCACGACTAGCACTAGCAGATCCACCTCTGCTCTTCTGCTCCTGATCTGATCCTTGATTCTAGCTAGGCTTGACAGAGTAGTTCTCTGGAGCGTGCGTCTGTCTGTGTACATAGGTAGGATAGTTCAAGAAGTTCATGCTGCTGACAGCTAGAGTAATTTGGATGTCCAAGTTTTGGTGTGATGTGGTTTGGTGCTTGATCCTAAGTCCTGCAATGGCAAGGATGTGCATGTATGGGTCTGTTGGGTGTTGGCATCCTCATTGTGTATTTCACATTTGCTCCATTGGAAATGAAAGGTCTCGAAAAATGAAAGATCTATGAAAAGGTTTCTCTCTTTCCCCTCCACCGCTTTTGGCAGTATTAATTAAATATCCTTCACTATTTGACTAAAAATGGAACGAAATGAGATTGGATTGTTCCTTAGTTGAAAAGACATGTCTTGAGCAATCAGAGAAGCACTTTGATAAACATATTTTATCTTTACTGACTCAATTAAGGCATTAGTGTTTGTTCTATTGCACAAAAAAGATCGCATTTTTGCACTTCGTTCAAATAAGAGTTGTACCGGACGGAATTATCCTCTTTCTCAGTATGATCTCTGTTCCATTTTTATTATCTGTACGGTCGGAGGCTCGGAGCATGATTCCTGGTCTCTACCTAATTGTGAATGAGAATATGCATCCTTGGGGAGTGTTCTTACTTCATTCAAGGTGTGAACTATTACAAACACATTGCCATCTCGAAGGCGTGCATTTCGTGAATCCGCATTACTTTTTTTTTTGAAAAGGAGGATTACCCCCGGCCACTGCATCTGAACGATGCATGCAACCATTTTATTAATTATTCACAAAGACCTTACAAAGTAGCAAGAGTAGGTTGCAAATTTGCTCAAAATTCAAAGTAGCTGTAACACGAGCAGATTAAGCTTTGTTTAGAAGAACGAACAGGTTAAGTTGTAGTACATGGCTCATGGAAAAATTATTATTTGCTCTAGAAAAGATTATTGTTCCTGAAGTTGACAGTAAAATTTCCTGATGCTAAATGGTATAATCGGAAAACTGGCAGCAGCATCACATATATGTTAGTTCAGTATACAGGGGCAAATTTACTCGCATTCGAATCAGCTGTCACCTTGAGAGAGGGTGCCTGCGTAGCAGCTCCACACTTCTACAAGGGGTATATGCCCCCATTCCCATCTCTCTGCCCAATGCCTCGCTGTCTCTCTAATCTCTATCACCAGATTTTTATACGCGCAAGTAGGCAAAGAGGTGAGGATCATGTGAGCGAGCCTGTCACTGTGCCATTTGGCCTTGACCCTCCTATATAAGCACGCCAAATGCTGCACATTTGGCCACAACCACAGCAGAGACAGATCCACCCAGCAGTAGCAGTGGGAGAGCAGAGCAGGGAGCCCTCCAGCTCACCTAGTTCAGCCACCCTCCTGCTCTGTTCAGCCAGTATGGACAAGGTGAAGAGCCATGGCAGCAAGCAAAGGCGGTCAGGAAGAGGAAGGATCAGCAGGATGTTGAGGCAACAAAAGGCCAGGCTCTACATCATCCAGCGATGCGTCGTCATGCTCCTCTGCTACCATGACTGACCATAGTCCATAGGCGTTCGGTTCTCGTTTGTAGCTAGGCTAGGCTTGACAGATTCTTTGGTGTGTGTGTGTGTGTGTGTTCATAGGGTGTAAGTTGTTCAGAAGTTTCAGGTTGATTTTGCTGACGGTTAGTTTGGATGTTGAAGTTTTGTGTGGTGTTATGTGGTGCTCCTAAGTCCTGCAACGGCAAGGATGTGCGTGTATCGATGTGTTAGGTCTTGGCATCTTTGTTGTGAATTTGCTCGATCAGAAAAAGAAGATCTCTGAAAAAGCAAGAATAGCATGAAAGTTCTCAGAACGGTTATCTCTTGGCATCCCATCATTGTATGATCAGTACTGTTAAATCATGGTTGCGAGTCTATGCCTAGTTACCACATTGCTAATGCATATATGCATCCTTTGGAAATGTTTTTATTCGATTGGATTGGGTATGTTGTTCGACTGATTTAGCACACAAGGGTATCTCAAAGGTGTGCATTTTGGGAATTTGTGGCAATATCGAGGTGAAACTGGCAAGAGCAGTCTGCATATTTGATCAAAATTCAAATACTTTTATACACAACCAAAAGAAAATTCAAATATGTAAAATTATGATTTCTGAAGATACATTTCCCTGATGCTGACAGTTTTCTTTGAGTTCAGTATTTCTGATAGTAACCTCAACTTAGAACTTAGAACTGTAGTGCTCATGGGATTTCCTAAAAAAGAACTCCTTGCTCATGGGACTACTGGCTTTCTAGCAATACTATACAGAATCAGTTTATCTAGCAACCTCCTTGCTCATGGTTCATTCTATATCAGCTTTTGAATTTTTAATGCCTCAAAAATGTTTGGTAAAACCGAACAGCGCTGGACGACAGAAATGGGAAGCTTCAAGGAACTTGCATACATGCTCTGCAAATCTCTTGGTCTTAATTTTTTCAGACGCACAGCTCACTGCGAGCAGATCTCGTCTGGTGCTACTGTGCGTTGTTATTTTCATGGCGACTAGATTATCAGACGATCAGGCAAGCTGACAGTTAAACATTTATCCATGAAAACATCCAGGTTCGTGCATTGAAACGAAGGTGGGTTTTGGACATCTCACCACAATATCTTCCCAACAATTATTTGGTGAAATGTTGCCCCCAAGGAGGCATACATGACATCATTCATGCACTGAACAGCCTTGATGGGTGCCTCAACCTGAACACAAGCTCACATGCTTGCTTTGTCTAATCATGGATTAACTTTAGTTTAGTGCAGATTGGCTGGGTTCCAAACACGATGTTCTTTTATTAGTCCAGAGGTCGGTGAAGGCCCCGTTTAACCCGCCATTGGATGCCGCGTAAGAAAAGCTTATCCTGCAACAACTTGCTGTATTTTCTTCAGGATTAACGTCCAAGTTCAGGGCATCCATGTAAAGTATTGCTTGGGACAGCTTAACCAGTGCTAATCATGGTGCTACTTGCTGTACTTCGACCAGTAGCTCTGAAGTTTGCTCCAAACCAGAGATTCGAAACCACGGCACTCCACCTTCGCAGCTCCAGCATCGTCGGGCATCCCGCGCTGGTGCTGCCTTTGAAAACCGAATGAAAATTCAGTTTACAAATTTGGCCAGACAGAAATGTGCAGTGAGGTGTCTGTATGGACTGTGCAGACCTGTCACTGTGGCTACTACTATGTCTCTCTGGTCCCAAACCATTAACCAGTAGCACAAGATGAACATGGTTTTATGCCAGAAAGAAAATGTGAACGTGGTTACTTAGCTGTAACGACGTCTAAGAGACTTGCAATAAGTGAAGTAGAATCTGGATGAAATGACTTGCCTGCAAAGATACTATAACGATTTGATGCTGTAGATGATGAACATAATGTGCAGAGATAACATTTCACAGTATCAAAATCTTTGACTAAAGCTCACATTTAGCACCTCTCCTGCAGTACTGCAGTTCATGCAATGTGAAGTCAAATAGTTTTAAAGTATCATCGCTATGAGACAAGTTCAGAGATAAGACCAAAAAAAGGTCAAAGAGCCTGGTAGCATTGTTTAAAGAGGCAAGTCAGAAGCCATTATTTGGATGAAAGGAATATCAATGCGTTTGGTCGGTCGGAGCACGCAGCTCCTGAGCTGGAGCTGGTTGACTATACCTCATGAGTCAAACTGGTTCAGCCAATAACCACAGCTCTGTGACAGGCTCCTCCGCGGTATTTTTTGCAAACTTTCTATCATTTTCCATGCATTAGCTACTCTGTCAAATATAATCCTCCGCAGATCCTCGATGATTCTCTATGCCTGATTATAAGCAGGGAAGTAATATACAGTGATACATTAGTCGTGTGTCAAAGCTTCAGCTATAAATTATGCAGAACTGAAGGACACTGTCCATACTGAAATATTCAAGTATGTCTGCATTTCCAAAAAAGTAAGGCACTACAGACTACAAGATAATTTCTCAGAGAAATTGTTAAAAATTTGTTCTTGGTGGATGGCTCGACCTGGAACAAGCTTGCAGGATGCCTTGGTTAATTCACTGGTCGCCTTACTTTAGTGCAAATTTGCTTTGTCCCAAACATTATGTTCTTCTTTTATTAGCCTGACGGTCGGCGAAACCCGCGTCTAACCCACCATTGGAGGCCGTATAAGAAATCTCTTATCCTGCAACGACTTGTTGCTTTTCATCCTTGATCATGTCCAAGTTTAGGCCATTGTTGTAATGCACAACTTGACAGACAGGCTCCGGTGGTAATCTTTGTGCTAGTTCTCCACAGTTGCCATAAACCACAGAACTGAAAATTGTCACTCTTTCCTCACAGCATTGGCTTCAGACACCAGCTTCAAATATACAATAAGTATCTCCTTTGATTTGTGTCCACATGGAGAGTGCAGAGCTGTCAATTTAGGAGCAGAAGATGCAAAAGAAGTGCCATATGTTCGATCCGGGTGAAACGGCCCGTTTGCAAGATATGGTGAGGATTTGATGCTGTAAGATGATGAACATGGTTGTTCATGATTCTCAAAAAAAATTAACTTGATTCTCAAAAGAACATGGTTGTTCATTGATAGCATTTCACAGCAGAAAAATCTTTGTCGAAAGATCATATGTATCAACTCACCTGCATTTCTGTCCATGCAATCAAAGTCAAATAGTTTAAAACTGTGATCACCAACAAAATAGTTCAGTTCAGTCTTCTCTACAATAAATAAATGTTCAACGATGATGAAAAAAAGTCAAATAGCCCAGTAGTTTTGTTTGGTCAGGTAAGTCAGAAGGCATTGTTTATTTATTTGGACGAATGAGAATCAAATCGTCTGGTTGGTCGGGAGCTAGAGCTGGTTGACATTTTGCTCATGGGTCAAAATGATTCAGCCAGTAATCTTAGTTCAAAACAGGGCTTGGAACAGCTTGCCTACTGCTAAGTTTTTTTTTTCTTTTTCGAAAAGGGGGGACACCCCGGCCTCTGCATCAGAACGATGCATACGGCCACATATAAAAATAAAAATGAGGTTCAACAAGGTCTTAATGTCTCAAAGCAAAAAAGAAAACGGCAAGCTCACACAGAGCCACAACGCCAAGAACAAAACTCCCAAAAGCCACAACCGGCTGGCATATGATGCTACTTGTTGTACTTCGACCACTAGCTCTAAAGTATGGGCAGTTTGAAACCGGCACACCGCAGCACACAGCTCCCGCATCGGGGGGCATCACGCTGGCGCTGCTGCCTTCGAAAACCGAATGAATGTTTAGTTTACAAAATTGGCCAAACAAAGATATGAAATGAGGTCTCTGCATGAACTGTGCAGACCTGTCAGTGTACTACTGCGTCTTTCTGGTCACCAGAGTCCAGACTATTAACCAGTAGCACAAGATGAACATGGAAATTTCTCAAAAAAAAAATTGAACATAGTTAGTTAGCTGTAACGATGTCCCAGAGACTTGCAATAAATGCTGTAGAATCCGAGATGGTTGACTTTTTGCTCACGGGTCAAACTGACCCAACCTGTAAGCACAACTCTGTAACCGGCTCCTCTGTACTCTTTGTTGCAAACTTTTCTATTACGTTTTCATCCGGATTATAAGTTGCAGCAATGGCTTGTGTGACAAGAATTCAGCTGCAATTGAAGGGCATTTTCAGAAACGATGAGCACTACAGTCACCCTGTTATGTTGCAAGTAACAACAGTTCAGAGACCCCTCTTGCATAAAATGGCCTTGATGGATGCCTCGACCTGGAACAAGCTTGCGGGATGCTTTGGTTAATCCACTGATCACCTTAAATTTAGTGCAAATTAGTATGGTCCCAAGTATGCTGTTCTTTTCTTACTCAAAGGTCGGCGAAACCTGCGTTTAAACTGCCATTGGAGGCCGCATAAGAAACTTTATCCTGCAATCAGTTGCTGAATTTCGCCCATGATTCATGTCCAGGTTAGGCCCATTGTTGCTGTACTTGTGCTAGTTAATTGGCGGACGAAGTTGGCGCAAACCACAGATCTGAAACCGTGTAGCTGTACCTCGCAGCATTGGCTTCAGACACCAGCTACAACCTGCAAGTATGCAGTCTGGTTATCTGAACCACATTATTTTGGCTCGTTTTTGTCAATTGCTCAATGATGATTTGTGTCCACATAACCATTAACCAGCAGCAGAAGATGGAAAAACTAAGAGATTTGCAAGAAGTGTCGTGTGATCCGGGAGAAATGACTTGTTTGCAAGATATGGTGAGGATTTGAGATGTTGTAGATGATGAATATGGCTGTGCGCTGGTAACATTTCACAACATCAAAATCTTTGACCAAAGATCATATGTAGCAACTCACCCGCACTTCAGTCCATGCAATGAAAAGTCAACTAGTTTAAAAGTGTGATCACCAACAGAAGTTTTGTACAGTCCCCTCAAAAAATAAACAAATGTTCAATGATGATGAAAAAAGTCCGGTCCCTTGCGCGACAGATGTGCACCAAGGCAGTAGCCGATCCGCCGGTCCGGGAGTCTGAAGACCTGGACCCCAGACCGTCAAAACCTTATGCCAAACTGATCGTGGGAACGGGCACGCCACTATCAAATGCTCCATATATAGTTTCTTGTCCAATGCGCACGTAGTTCCAAACTGACCGCGAGAATATCTCTATTATTAAAGGGCAATCGAACGTCGTGATGGTTCGACCTCATTCAACCTGCCCGCGCTAAAAGGGATCCAAGGGAACAACGCACGTTCGAGGACAGGAAAAAAACGAAACAACTCGCACGATCTCCAACTCCTTCCCCGACCTTCCGGTTTGTCTCTCCAGATATCTCTCCCCCAAACACGACCCATCCACATCCACACCCCATCTCCCACGACCACCCAGCCCCTCCATGTCCATCGATCGCGGCACTCTCCGGCGACCGCTCGACACCTCCTCTTCCGTGAACATGCCTCTCTTTACGCTCATCTATTAGGTGCGCCCGGCCCATTGACCTTTCGCCATGGCCGCCTCCGCGCGCACGACCGCTGCCGCAGCGGGCGTTCTCCATGTCGTGTCGTGAGCTCTGAAGAGTCCGGCGGCGCCGTCACGTCGGCCTCTCTCGCCGCGATCCACGAGGTCATGGCACTTAGCATGCCCTCACCCCTCGGCTCCGCCTGCGGGTGGTCGTCGACGCCATCGCCAGCTGCTGCTTTGAGGCCGGAGTTGTGGCTGCCACCAAGGAGGCCATCTCGATGCGGATGCTGCAGGACGTGCCTGCACTACCCTGCCACCCCTACGTTTCCGGACCAGTACATCTGCTCCGTCGTGAACACATGCTTCGTGTCATACAGGCCGCCGCACAGGGTGAGCTCCTGCAGCGGTTTAGGTATATATGTGCATCGCACAAGGGCAACTACAGTTTCTTGCAAGTTAAAGTAAACTGGATGGGCTAATCTTCAGTTTCTCCACCAAGATATATTTTACTTCAACAAGAAAAAGTGCAGAAAAACCATATAAAGTGTTATTTTCTTGATGCGTTAAACACGCACAATCAATTTGGTCTGATGAGAGGAGAGACCCCCCGGCCCCCGCGTCGCTCCGCTTGGGGCGACTCGGGTGGCGACCAACCCTAGCCGCCGAACCTTCCCTCCCCCCTCCCCCCTCCCCCCTCGCCGCCGCCCGAGGAGACGTCCGGCGCCGTCTGCGGGGTCGTCAAGGACGGCGGCGGCGAGGATCTGCTGCTCCCGCCTGGAGGGCTCCGGACGCCGAGGCGGCGGCCTCGGGTGGCGAGGCGGCGCTGTCTCTTCTGCAAGCGGCGTCGCAGGTGGTGCCCCTCCGTTTCCTCGGCCGCGAGGGTGGCGAGGGACGGCGGGAGCTGTCGCCGGCCGCAGCGGGTGTTGCGCCCTCCTCGCTCGCGGCTGGATCTGAAGGCAGTCTCCCTCCCCCACGCAGCACTTTGCCCCACCGGATCTGGTCGTCGGTGGCCTCTGGCCGCCGGATCCGTTGTCGGGCTGCCTGGAGGTGCGGACCGAACCGGGAGAAATCCTTGGCTGGTGTGCTCTAGCCACGACGGCGGCGACACCGGCCGGTGCCGTTCCCCTCCTCGGAGGCGCCGTCGAGGTTCGTGCCCTCTCCCTCCCGCTCCATGCCCAGGAGAAATCCCATGTCTTGCTAAGACAGGTCGACAACGGCGCGGCGTGCTCCGCCTCCTTCTTGAAGGTGCCGGCTTGGGCAAGGTGGGAGAGTGTTGTGGTGCTGGGCGGTGGTGGCTGGGTTGCTGTGTCTTCGGCAAGGGATTTGGAGCATGGTGCTTTTGTCTCTGAATTAGTGTTGGTGTGTTGTCCTCTCGATGGTCGTTGGCCGATCTGTGCTTGCTTGCTCAACGTCTTTGCCTCGGGCAGGAAGGGGATAGGGATCCTCTCCTTTGTGTTGGCAGCACCCAGATGCGGTTGCAAGGCCACGGAGCTGATTCTGCGGGTTGTTCTGATTCCAGTTATGGATGCTCCATTTTCTCCTTGCTGTTTGTTTGTTCAGTGACAGCTTCCTTGTGCAGTTTTTCCTCTTCGTGCTTGTATCAGTGGGCTGCGGTGTGGACTTTCATCTGGTACCCTTCGTGCAGCGGCGTGTCGAGCTGAGTATCTCCCTTGGTGCCCAGAATCATGCCCTTTCCTTGCTCTAGGGAGGGCAATTTCATCTTCCGGCGGTCCGGCGCCTTTCGAGCCAAGGCGAGGGGCAGGGGTCCCCTCCGGATTTGGAGAGGAGTGGCATGGTTTCGATGTGCACCTTCCAGGGTAGATGAGGGCTCGGTTCATCGACGTTGGGCAATGGCTCCGCCCGAAGTTCCCCTCTGTTTGTCCTACTGATTATAGTTCACTTGGAGGACTCCGTCGACTACAAGCTAGTGCTTATTCTGTTTACTTTTATAGGGCGTGTAGTCTTTGGTACTTGTAAACTGCTTCGGCATCATCGTGTACCTGCAGTTTGTTTTCTTTTCTGTTTCCAGTTGGTTGTATTGGTGGCCTTGTGTAATCCCTGGCCGATTGATGGCTTTGTTAATTTAAAGTCGGGCTCTTCTTGAGCTTTCGTTCTAAAAAAAAATTGGTCTGATGAGTCTATGTCAATTGAACTACCACTCGAATTATAGCAATTCCAAGCTTTTTTCTACAGCTGCAATTTGCTGACACAGTTGAGTTCTCTGAAAGTTTTGCGGCACACATAATTGATTTTGCCAATGTTAATCCCATTGTGCCTGTGATAACAAAGGTGAATTGTGTTTTCAAGTTTGTAGTATTGTTACTACTGTCAGACAACTAAAGTAGCTGTTATGCATACTGACTGGGGTGTGGACTCTATTTTTTAAGGACAAAACTCAAGTGAGATTTTGCTTCCATGGGTCTTCCTTCCTTTTACAATTAGTTCGTCAAATCTTTACTGACAATTTATTATTTCTCTTTGTGTGCGCATTGCCCTTAGCATCCATTTGACAAGTTAAAATTAACTAGTTGGCCTCATTAGGGTTATATCAGAGATTCTGCGGAAAAAGAAGTCAGCTTGTCATCTACTTAGTGTCTCTACCTATGCTGATTGAGTGTTGACTTCTCACACATATCCCAACTACTTCTTCATTTTTTTCCCATCACTCATCAGACACGACATGTATATACACTGGTAAGCATTATTTACATGTACGACTAAGGCATAAATATCACATCCTATTGTCTTGGTTAACAGCTTGTTTTTCAAAATGCAATTTCCAGCATGTCATTAGCCAAATTAGAAGTATATAAGGAGACTGTAAAGTAATATGATATGTTCATCACACTTTAAAATCAACATAAAATGGAACAAATGCATTTGCATTTATAATCTGTTACCAAACAATGAGGTTCTCATATTGATGTGTTTTAATTTTATTTACGTCCAACTCAGGCTTCAACCGATCACTGATCTACTGATGTCCTTAAGCGACGTTTTTGAGCTATCTGGTAGCACGTACTGATCATTTCATCACTTTGTGGTGATGCAGGATGCACATCAGTGCCGCAAAACCCATGGTCACAATCATGTCTTTCACAGCCGGTGTGGTGTGCCTAAGGTTAAGCCACCACCAATGGAGGTGACATTTTTTTTGTGGAGGTCGATGGCGGTGGCACAAACGGCGAGCAGCTGGTAAAGTAAGGAAGGTCGTCATGAAGGTTGGTGTGCAAAAGTGCTTTGATTGCTTCTAGCACTAGGATGCAGATGCAGATGGTAGTGAATTATATATAACTTACAAGATTTTTTATAAAGATATTCATAGTAGCATTTTAGAGTAAATAACATAAAACTACTACTTTACAGGTTAGGGTTCTAAAAAACTACCGGTTTTAAATTTTTCTCAGATAACTACCAAGTGGGTGGTCAGCTGTTTCAAAAAACCCAAATTCCGCATTGCTAACGTTTAAACCGATTTATGACAGATTGGACCCACTCCTAAATAATCTGTTAGTTGACTGTTTTGTTTGACCGTTAACTTATTGTGGGACCCACGTGTAAGATGTCTCTTCTTCCTCCTACCATTTCTTCTCTCCTTATCTCTTTCTTTCCCATCTCCTCCTCCCGGCAAAGGCCCGACCACGGCCACCCCCACCACGCCCCGCGCCCAGGAGCAAGGGCCGGCCGCCGCGAGCCGCCCCCAGGAGCAAGGGTCGGCTGCCGCGAGCCGCCCCCAGGAGCAAAGGCCGCCGCGAGCCGCCGCGCCCAGGAGCACAGGCTGCCGCGAGCCGCGCGCCGCGCCCAGGAGAAGCGACAGCGGCCGGCAAGGAGCTCCGCCTGGACCCAGCCCGTCGGCCTCCTAGAGAAGCCCCGCATTTCGCGCTGAGGAACGCTGCGGCCGAGCCGCCTACTTCCGCCTGGCCCGCAACCTGGTCGCCGGCGTTGTTCCTGTCGCGACGGAAGGAGCTCCACGCGTCGCCCGGGACGGAAGGGAGCTCCACGGCGGTGCCATGGCTGCTGGCCGGCGAACCTCACGCCGGCTGCTGGTGCACGACCACGGGAAGGGACCCGATTGCTTTTTCAAAAATTTGTAGGGACCCGATTGTGTTTTGAAAATTTTGCAGGGACCTGATGGCATTTTTGAAAAGTTTACAGCCACTGACATGTGGAACCCACATGTCAGTTAACGGTCAAACAAACGGTCAAATAAACGGATCGTTTAGGTGCGGGCCCGACCTGTCATAAACCTGTTTAATTTTTTAACAACGAAGATTTTGGGTTTTTTGAAACAGCCGACCACCCATTTGGTAGTTATCTGAGAAAAATTTAAAACCAGTAGTTTTTTGGAACCCTAGCCTGTAAAGTAGTAGTTTTATGCTATTTACTCTAGCATTTTAGGAAATATGTAAACATGCCTTCATTGTGTGCTCTATCGACATGTGAGCGAGTCAAACATAACTATAAGAGATTACGTGCCTTGTAACTATAGTGAACGGTTAAAAAAATTCTAGAAGGAATGAGGATTTTTTTTTACGTAAGGTTGTCGTGCATTGCACTTGCAAGCTTACTAGATGAGAAGTTGAGATTGTTGATTTTGCTGCTTGAAAGAGCTGAGTTCCAATAATGGATGGATTTGTTTCATGGTAAGAGTTATTTGTTTTAATGCGGATGGGGTGTTCTTTATCACCAAATTCCATGCTATTTGTTGCAGGCGTTCCACTTGCTTTCCAATCATGTTTGCACCACAACAATGTCACACTTATCAATGCAACATAGTGCTAGGCCTTGATTCAGTTGTTTTTATTTCAGATTTTAGTATGGAGCGACTAGGCCTTGATTCAGTTATTTTTGTTTCATATTTTAATAGCTGAGCGATGGTGTGATTTTTTTTAAAAAATGAGGATAACCCCGCACCTCTACATCAGGATGATGCATGCAGCCATATATTATTAAAAGTGCATAATCCAGCAGCCGAATACCGTCGACCTTGAAATAAATCGGAAAACAAACCCTGAGGCCGTATACCTCGTGACAGTACCTCCCCCAGATAGCTACTAATCCCTATGATACAAGACACAATATAAACAAAAATACACAACTACTAGGCTACGCCTTCAAAAAGGAATCACTGCACGTGCGCCGATGATGGTGAGTCCACCACAAGGTTGAACTACGGATTCTCATCCCCAAATCCAAGCTTCAATCCACCGCCCCAGCAAGGACACGACATAGCACGCGACAACATATTCCGATCAAAGATCTTGTGTTCCACCGGAGTGCATAAACTTGTTGCTGAAGCTGTCTATGCCATCCGCCCTTATCCGTCTAGCGACACCTCGATAGACGGATACCTCTCGAGGAGACAACGGAAGACAAAGACGTCCCATACCGCCTGTCTGGCGCTGTCCCTCGACGGCGGCGGAGGGGAAGGAGGGATGTGAACGAGGTGGCTGGGGTCCCCCCCCCCCCCCCCCATCGCCTTGGAGGGGCGAGCGACGAGGGGGTACGAGGTGGCTTCTTTTACCTAACTTGCATCGTACGTGTAGATCTCCCCGCTCACAAAGTAGCGATGATGTGATGGAAATGGAGCTAGAGGCACAACCTAGAATTAAGCAGACGAGTATAAGGAACAGATGGAGACGAGGCCATTTTCTTTATGTTTGCCTAGGATCTAAAGATCAATGATCATGTGTTAATATCTTTTGATTATTGATCAATTTCTATTTGTTTCTTTGTTTGTTCCGTGGCAACGCACGTGTATTATGCTAGTATATGTACTAGAGGTTGGGGCGCCACCGGTGGCGCCGCCTAAGCGGTGACTCTGCGGTGCCAGGTATACCTTCGCCCATTCAGCTACTTTGTTCACCTCTTGTTAGCACATATACACGACAATGGTGAGCTCTTTGATCCAAAGAGAAAAGCATTACAAGCAATGCAAATGAATCTCGTCTCTTTCCATATAAGTGAAACTGTAGCACATCACTAACAAACTGCAGCTTAGCTGCTTTTCGGGTGTGGATAAGTAAAACTCTTGCAAGAGCGTTTACGGACTGACAGCTCCACAATTTTTTACTCCCTGCTCCGCGTCCAACACCCTCACCTAAAGGAGATGCAAGGCGATATCAGGACAGGAAGGGTGGTGGCTGCTCGCCGGAGCAGGACCAGCCGATGTGCGTGACTGGAGCCACCGGCTACATCATCCAGTGGCTCGACCACACCCGCTTCGGCAGGGCCACCGTGTCCACGCCACAGCGTGGGACCCAGATGCACCAATGTTGAAAATCAATCAATAATGGAACATATTCAATTGTGTAGCAAACCTGCAATGCACCAAATATGATAAAAACTGGTATCAACCCAATTATTTTCCTTATAGAAACTTCCAAGTAAGGTGTAAGTCTTTTGTACATGATAATATTGCACCTTCTGTCCGTCCTTTCCTCTCTTCTAATGGCCATTCATTATAAACCCTTGTCACGGATGATGCTACTGATCAGAAAGATATTAATCTCACACGAAGTTCCTTCTCTTCAAATGTCCAACGTTTGACCAATCCAGCACAAAGAATGATGATGCTAGTTGCTAGCATAGATCTACTTTATCAGACTGAACAATTTTTCAGTTGTTAATCTCTGAAAATGCAGAATGCTTGTTCTGAAACATAGAACTTGTGTGGTGTTGCTCCGTACAGGAATTGCTTGTATGCATTCCTAAATAGTGGACAGGTGGTAGCTAGACTGAAGCTCGCTTGTGAAACATCAGTCATAAACATGTAGACGACCATGGTTTAACCAGTGAAGGGGCTAAAATTCAGTAGCCCAAATTAGGATTACACTTGACCTTTTCTATAGAGAAACCTAGGTACTGTAGTAGCATGTGTTTAGGTGGTAGAAACTAGGGTTCTACCCGATCTAGGGCGTAGCCTGTAAGGAAAGGAGGGAGGAGGTCGGAGGAGATTGCGCGGCGGCCGGCGGCTGGGCGCCGTCCTTGCGGCTGGTGCGACGGCGGCGGACGCAAGAGGCGGCTAGGGTTTAGGTCTCCCGGCTCCCTAAGGGAAGCTGAGCAAATATTGATTGCTTCTTACTTGATTAGATTGATACATCTCCTCTCCTTATATAGAGAGGTTTACTTGACTCCTAAGCAAACGATCCTAATACGATAAGATAATTGGGCTAAGCCCCTAATAATGATTAAGATACTTGGGCCATAACCCACTTGGCTAAGCCCCTAATATGCTGGTCATAACACTTCTCCCCGCCTGCACAAACAGCTCGTCCTCGAGCTGTAAGGTGGGGAAGCGCTTGCTGAACTCCTCGAGGTGATCAACCAGCGTCAAACACCTTCGCGACAGTTGGGGCGGCAAGGTCGGCAGCGACGACGTCCTCCGGAATGTAGTCTGCAACCTCCAGGTAGAAGAGTCGTGGGCAGGCGTGGCCGGGCGTGTAGGGCTCGTCGCAGTTGAAGCACAACCCTTGGCGGCGACGCTCGAGTAGCTCGACTGAGGTGAGCCAGTGGAACGGGCGTGCCGCGGTCGCGGCGAGGGGTGCCGCAGAAGCCTGAGCAGGCCGACCCAGTGGCCCGGGACGGTGACTCCTGCTGGACGGCCACCGCGCGGCGCTCGAACGCGCGGGCGTAGTACATGGCCGTCTGGAGATCTTGGGGTCCCTGAAGCTCCACGTCCACGCGAATGTGATCCGGAAGTCCACCGACAAAGAGGTCGGCCCGCTGCTGCACCGTCACGCCCGACGCGTGGCTTGCCAGGGCCTGGAAATGGTTGGCGAAGTCCTGAACCGTGGAGGTGAAGGGAAGGCGGCCTAGCTCCGCCAGGCGGCTCCCGCGGATCGGGGGCCCAAAACGAAGGAGGCAGAGCTCGCGGAAGCGCTCCCAAGGGGGCATGCTGCCCTCGTCCTGCTCAAGGGTGTAGTACCAGGTCTGTGCCGCGCCACGGAGGTGGTAAGAGGCGAGCCAGGTGCGCTCGTGCGCTGCCCGCGAAAGAACTGGTCGCACTGGTTGAGCCAGTTGAGGGGGTCTTTCGTGCCGTCATAGGTGGCGAAGTCGATCTTGGCGAACCGCGGCGGTGTCTGGGTCGGAGTGCCGTGTTGAGCTGGCTCGGAGGTGCGGAGCAGCGAGGCGGGTGGCGCCTGGTCGGAGTACTCCGGGTAGGGACCCGCGGAGCCGGATGGCCTGCCGAACTGTGGAAACGGGGTCGGCTGCTTCGGAGCCGTGGTGTAGACTGGCGATGGCGAAGACCCAGCCGCCCAAGCTGGTAGTGGCAACGGGGAGGGCGGGAACCGGACCTGTTGTATCGGCAGGCCGGCCGGTGACGGCAGGCCGGAGCTGGGCAGAGGTGGCGCCTGGAGTTGCATCGGCTATTGTGGAGAGTGGGCGGACGCGGCAGTAGCCGCGGTGGCAGTAAGGGGCCACTGCGACCAGAGGGGAGCCGCGGCTGGGGGCCGCTGCAGGTGCAGCAGCGGCGGTGGCAGCCCGCTGTGGTGCCCCGCCTGGAACGGCAGTAGTGGTGTCCTGCCAATTGCAGGCGCGCCCTGGGACGGCCACGGCAGCCAGAGCTGGACCGCGGCTGAGGGCGGCTGTAGGTGCAGCAGCGATGGAGGCCCGCTGGTGTGTCCCACCTGGAACGGCAGCAGGGGCGTCCCGCTCGGGCCAGATGCGTTCTGGATCGGCCAGTGCAGCACCGGATGGCTGTAGGCGGGGGCGCAGCCGGCGGGGTGGCGTGCGGGCTGGCCAGGTACAGGGCGATGCCCTGGACGGCCGTCACGAGGTCCCGCAAGGTGCTGGACATCTCCTCCGGCGTGAAGACGAGGATCGTCGAAGGTGATCGGGGCCGGCGGCGTTCGAGACCCGGCCATGGTCATCGAGGCGGTGGTGATGATGGGCAGCGGCGGCGTGGGTGGGGATGACAACATGATCGAACCTGAGTCTCTGGATACCAAATTGGTAGAAACTAGGGTTCTACCCGGTCTAGGGCGTAGCCTGTAAGGAAAGGAGGGAGGAGGTCGGAGGAGATTGTGCGGCGGCCCGCGGCTGGGCGCCGTCCTTGCGGCTGGTGCGACGGCGGCGGACACAAGTGGCGGCTATGGTTTAGGTCTTCCGTCTCCCTAAGGGAAGCCGAGCAAATATTGATTGCTTCTTGCTTGATTAGATTGATACATCTCCTCTCCTTATATAGAGAGGTTTACTTGACTCCTAAGCAAACGATCCTAATACGATAATATAATTGGGCTAAGCCCCTAATAATGATTAAGATACTTGGGCCATAACCCACTTGGCTAAGCCCCTAATATGCTGGTCATAACATTAGGTTAGTAGGTCGTAGCAAATGCAAAATCATGCTCAGTAAGGCCATGTATAGATGTATGCTAGTTACATTAGCACATACATACATGGAGAATTAATTTACCAATAATGTCAAGTGCTACCTTCTGCCTTTAATTGCAACTGAAAAAGCTCTGCTCTGAAAGTATGGTTGTGATCAATCACCTGTTCCGTTGTCTTTTTCTTCTCAAACTTGAAAAAAAAAACATGTGATTTTGCTCAACCTGGCCATCATAAAACCAAATACATCGACCAATCATGTCTTTAAAGCAAAAGAGCACCCTCCCAATCAAATCTGCTACAGCAGAAAGGAACATACACTACGTAAGAACTTGGAAGAAGGAACAAATTAATTAGGCCAGGAACCATATCTTACAGCAGGCCAAGTAAAAGGGTGTAGTCGTGTTGGACGCCATAGCAGGCAAGCGGACCACCACCGATATGCGGTACCATGACATGACCATGCTCTTGACCTACAGCACAGTCGTCGCGCCGTCCTCCTCGATCTGCGGGGCTTCCCTCCTCGCCGTCAAGCCGATGGTATATATATTTGTTAAAAGACCTTGAGAATATTAGTAAGTGGGCTTATTCATTGAAACAGATAAATAGATAAGTAATAATCGCTTCAACTTTGAATGGAAGTCAAAGGTAAGGTACTGGTTAACATCCTACAAGATGATAATCACAAATAGGAATAGCTACACACACAGAGAGAGACCATGAGAATATCAGTAAGTGGGCTTCAACCCAAAGGCGTTTTTCTCGCATCAATATTGGAATCCACTGCACTGATTGCCTTCTCTGTATGTCTTTAGCATATTTGCTAGCACTGAAATCTATAGGGAAAATTTTATGACGCAGACTATGAAAGAAAAGCATGAAGCACAGTACAACATAATTAGCTCACCGCTTCGTATGATCTCAGGTCAGTGTCATACTCTGATCTTCTTTAATTCCAAAGGCAAATGCTTCTGCAAAAAATTATCATTGAAGCAATCATATCAGAAATCCGTGAAACTGATTTATAGTGTGTACATCAAGAACAAGGAAAAAAGGAACATAAATGGGCATAGGATGCGTAGGCCATAGGATGTTCAGGACCAGTTTTAGCACCAGCAATCCCATCCATCTCCGAGAATGGATCATGCATACGTATGCAATCTAAAGATTAAAAGGATCATATGCATTTGAAGCTGCAATTCCCATATCAAATAATGGATTTGCAAGTTTCCCTAAATACCAAGCAAAAAAATTTGGTTTTGTCAAAGCAAGATATAGAATGAGTAAAGCAATTCATATGTTCAAGAAAGGAAAATACCAGACTGACTACACAAGCATGGTATAAACTTCGTCGTTGCAAATTTGTGTTGATGCTCCTGTAAGGCTGTAACTTCAAACATCAATTCATGTTGCATTTTCTCGATGCATTCCCGGCAACTGTCCAGGACGGAAGTCATGCTACATATCAAGATTCCATCACATAAATCAACAAAACCTAAAACCTACAGAAAGATCAAACATAATTAGTTTGGAGAACACTCTGAAAATTGATATGGAATGTCATCAGCGACAGTGCATACAGAACCTGCATATGGGCCAGTATAGGGTCTGTATTGGCACTCTGATTCATGTTTTAACTTGCAATAATAAGGATACATTCGCAAGCATCCAAAGTTCTGGAACTTGGACATAAACTCTAGAGAGGCGCCAACCTTCTCCAAAGCAGGGCATCTTATGTTACCCAATTCACTCCTGCAAGTTGGGCGGCCATTATGAACCCTTGGCTTGCATTCAGAACAAATGGTTTGACCATTGGAGCACTGCATGCAGAAATGTGACAAAATAGTTAAAGTACCTCTAGAGTCTAAACACATTCATAACTTTCTTTCTGAGCTTAAGAATATGTAGTGTAAATTCAAAATAGTCATGAGATATCAGACCCTCCTAGTAGAATAATTTCACAAGGAACACTCTCAACAACATTGAAAATAAAAAAGGAGAGTGCTGCAATCTGTAAGTCCAAAATGTTTGCAGGGAGCTAGTCAGAGGTCGGCGTGATGCATGGGGTGGTTAATAGAAAGGAAGGGATGTCACCTATTAGTGTGAAAGTGATTCATAGAAAAAGGTTACAAACCAAAACCCTATTTTAGCTTTGCCTACCTTGGTTGGCAATTTCATATTCTTTTGCAACTGGATATTCTAATATATCGGCATACACATAGAAAGCCAAAAGCCTAGAATAAGGCTAGTATGATGCAACCGAGATGCTATAGTTAAATGTGATTAGTTCAGCAAGAAGACATACCCGATGAATTGGAGGATACATGGGAACCAAACACACAGGGCATTCCAATATCTCATGCACATTTGTAGAAACTATGACATTTGGTTTCCCTGAATGCTCGATAACATCACCGACGAGTTCTGTGACATTTGAATATCCCATTCTTTGGAGGCTCGATAACTTCAGCACCAATGTTGTCAAGATAGGCAATCGATGTCGCGACCAAACTTATAGATAAAATCATGTATGGATGAGAAATATTTAGGCTTGGAAGCAAATAGCAAGATAACATGATTTAATCCTGGGTGCAAAAAATGCCATGTCAAGCTCAAAGGATGGCTGGAACCTGATATAACTCTCAAGACAAGTATTATCATTAACATCACATCACGGCGGTACATAAAACTGATACATCAACCTGATAACATGAATTAAATAAAGGATCTATCATGAGTACTTGTACCCACTATACAGAGAACATTTCTCTCTATCAAATAAGTAACCTCATAGTAGATTGAATAGATTTTTGGAAGAAAAACTTGATCCAGTCCATGGGGTACCACGGAATAAAATTGTTGGGGTACTGAAAAAACCCCATTGATTTCAGCAAACATCATTCCTCGAAGTGAGGAATATTCAGTCCAAAACTACATCAAGTCACAATAGCAGTCTTCCATCCATTTGCAACAAATCAGTGTTATGATCAATACAAACATCAAATGGAAGGAACACATGATCGAGTTCAAGCAGAGGCAGAGTTGAATCGTCCGCATGGACATGAACAGGATCTGCCACAGTCTAGACTCTACAAGACTGAAATTAAATCATGTCGCTGTGAAAATCAAACTCCAACTGAGCATTGCATGTAGATTTTTACATTATTTTGCATTGTGGTAAGTACAATCAGGAATTGGTTGATTCTTGCTTATTTCTAATCGATGAACAAAATCTTATAGTTCAAGTTTCATCATCAGAACTCAAGTTAAAGAAGGTCCTTGCTAGAAAATCCTGTGTATGCTCCACAGTTTTATCATGGTCAACTAAGATCAACCATCCAATCATACGTAATCGTGTTTAGAGCTAACAGATGACTAATCTTCAATTCTTGATCCCCTTAATCTGAACTGTAACAATCCGATTACAGCTGCAGTGTCGAAATAGAACCTTTCAGATGGTCACTGGGCAACAGAATCAACAGGTAGAATTTCAATTCAGTAGCAATTTTTCATTTTAGACAGATTCATGGACCATGATTCAGCTACTAAACCAACTTCGAAACCCTAGAAATTAAGGGAGAGGGAGAGTGGGAAGACCATACCGTCAAGAAGGCTGCTGCCGGGGACGAGGGGCCGAGTGAAGCCACATATGGCGTCATAACCGTCGCCAACGAGCTAGCAGCACTAGTACAGGAAGAAACTGGGGATCCTGGCGACGGCGTAAGTCGTGTGTGAGGGAGATGGAGGGTAGCAACGTCGCGAGCTTCCTGTGAATCTCTGGCTGAAAGCATCGAGCGGGCCACCCGCACTGGCCGGCGCGTCCATGGGTCATTGGAGCTCAGCGTCTCTCCGAGCCGCGCGAGGCATAGGCGGGAGTCTCGCTGCTCCGACTCGCATCCACTAGCTGGCCACAAACATTCTCGTCCCATCCTCCATGGTTGGGCTGGTGAAGAGAGAGGAGATGAGGCGAGCGAGGCCGATGACGGCCGATGGATCAGGGCGTTATCGAGAGAAAAGGGTGAGACGAGAGAGAAAAGGGTGCTCACCTCAGGGAACCCGTGGAGATGCCTCCTCCGCGCGTGGAGGTTGTCCGGCGACGCCGCTGAGGAGGCCGCCGCCACGAGGCCCACAACCACCCCGAGCCTCCTGCACCAGATGCCGATCTAGTCGAGGTTGCTGGCGAAACGAGTGCGGGGCAGAGACGCGGGCGAGGAGGGATGGTCGCTGGTCGGGAGTTGCTTCACCAGTTGCTGGATCGGGCGGCCGCCTCCAGCAACGAGGCACACACAGATCGAAATCGCCGCCACCCGCGCGCAACCCCTCCGCCGGAGATGGAGTGCTGGCGCTCGAATCCCTGTCGCCAAGCTCGAGTTCGTTATTCCCCCACTCGTGGAGATGTCGAGGAGAAGAAGGGGAAGAGGCGAGGGAGTGGAGGCAAAGGTTGCGTGTGCGAGGAGAGGAAGACGAAAGTGAGGAGAGGGGGCGGCCGTATACGGACAGGCTAATCTGAGGAAAATATATCTGCCTCTCCCTATTCTTTTCTGGCCAATACGCGTGCGCGCTCAACAGTACAGCTTGCCGACTTGGCATGCGCGAGCATCCGCCCCTTGCGCGACTCTTATTGGGGTAAATATGTGTGATAAAAGACAGTAATGCATGCATATACTAAGCCAGTAAAACAATAGTTCCTGCAAATATAGCACAGCACAATAGTAATTGCAAAGAAAATTTTGTACTTGATTTTAGGTTATCTGAACATAACATATAATATATTTATATAGAAGTGACACTACACCACAACATTGATGGAAGGACAGAAAAACTGTCGGGAAAAGGCTATTTAAAGTGCAGATAAACTGCCGGGACAGTAGTTCTCCCGACAGATAGAACCGCCACGAGAATGGCTGTCGGGGATTACTTGTCCCGACAGTTTTTCTGCCCTGGCCCATGTATTTCCCGGCAGTTTATATTCTCCCGGCATATACCATTACTGGCAGTTTGGGGGCGGCGGCGAGGGCACAACAAACTCGATTTGGGGGCGATTTGAAAGAGGAGTCTGGGAGATTGGGGCCGAGTCTATACTTCGTTCGGTGCCAAAATTTTCGCCTCTCACGGGCCTACCCTCGCTAGCACGCACCTTGGCCCAATATTATTTCGGTCTCTCGCTAAAATACTGTCCCCGACAGCTAATGGGCCATGGTTTGGTTGTCCCGACAGATAGTGTGCCCTTTAATGTGGACATGATTACCGACAGTTTATGCGCCCTTGTTCGCCAAGTTCTACCGGCAGTTTTTCTACCCTAAAGTACTTCTACCGGCAGTAACAAGCTTTCCGGCAAATCTTTTTCCCTTATTCACATACTTCTCCCGGCAGTTAATTGCCCCCAATTAAGTGTTGTGGTGTAGTGTGAATACAATACCTTCGGCCTTTTAACTTCATCTCAACAGGTCTCCTCAATAATGATTGCACATGCAGGATGCACCCGGACCTCATCAATCTCTGTTCTATCGAAAGCTTTTAATATTGATCCTTCCCAAATTCTACCCTGCTCCTTTTCTAAAAAAACTACCCTGTTAGCAGCTACTGGATACTACTTTCCTTCAGTCATCTAATCTTTTGTATCGGGATCTAGTCGTTTAACTGGGAGTAAGACAGAAATAGATTAAGATTATGGCCATTCAAATGAAAAGCCTCACCAGCATGCATTTTACTATCTAAATAGCCATTGCTTACATATATAATTATATATGTTGCAACGAAAGCTCTTCACAAAATTAAAAATGTTTAGATATTTCTTAACTAGCATATCAATAAGAATTTAGGTAATCAGAAAATGTTCAGATCAAGAGTAGCATAATAGGGGATCATCCTTACAGGTTTTGAACCGGGATCTTGGACATGTTCATCCTAGAAATATCTGACAATGGAGGCCAATGATCCTGTTGGAGTGGGTCAATAAGAAATAAGCTCTTTAGGATCACCTCTCTGAAGAACCATGTTGCTAACTGTAACTGATAAGAAAACAAATAAGTGGACACTATAAAATACTACCTATTGATACGTCCATTTTGCATCATGTTTTTTTTACTGTTATTTATAATGTTTTTATCCATAATAATGCTTTTTGGAGTAATTATAATGTCTTTTCTCTCATAATTTGCAAGATACACACCAAGAGGGAGAATTCTGGCAGCTGGAAATCTGGACCTGAAAAAGCTACGCCAGGCCACCTATTCTGCACAACTCCAAATGAGTTGAAACTTCACGGAGATTTTTTATGGATTATTTAAGAAATATTGGATCCAATAATCACCAGAGGGGGCACCAGGTGGGCACAACCCACCTGGGCGCGCCAGGCCCCCCAGGCGCGCCCTGGTGGGTTGTGCCCTCCTCGGCCCACCTCCGGTGTCCATCTTCTGGTTGATACGTCTTCAACGTATCTATAATTTATGAAGTATTCATGCTGTTATATTATCTATCTTGGATGTTTAATGGGCTTTATTATACACTTTTATATGATTTTTGGGACTAACCTATTAACCTAGAGCCCAGTGCCAGTTTCTGTTTTCTCCTTGTTTTAGAGTATCGCAGAAAAGGAAAACCAAACGGAGTCCAATTGACGTGCAACTTGACGGAGATCATTTTTGGAGCAGAAGAAGCGCACGGAGTACCGAAAGTAGGTCAGAAGAGTCTCGGGCTGCCCACGAGGGTGGGGGCGCACCCACCCCCTAGGGTGCGCCCCCCTGCCTCGTGGACAGCCCGGAACCCCCCCCCTGACGCGAAATCAACGCCAACACCTCTCATATATACCAAAACTTCTAGAAAGAAACCAAGATCGGAAGTTTCGCCGCCGCAAGCCTCTGTAGCCAAGAGAAATCAATCTAGGACCTCTCCGGCACCCTGCCGGAGGGGGCCATCATCACCGGTGGCCATGGAGGAGTATCCCAGAGAGGCCATCATCGCCATGAAGGCCAAGGACCAGAGGGAGAACCTTTCCCCATTTAGAGGGAGGCCATGGAGGAGGAAGCACAAGGGGGAGAACCTCTCCTCCTCTCTTCCGGTGGCGCCGGAGTGCCATCGGGAGGGGAATCATCGCCACGGTGATCGTCTTCATCAACATCACCATCATCATCAGCATCCTCATCTCTTTTACGCGGTCCACTCTCCCGCACCCCGCTGTAATCCCTACTTGAACATGGTGCTTTATGCTACATATTATGATCCAATGATGTGTTGCCATCCTATGATGTTTTGAGTAGATGTCTTTTGTCCTTGGGTTGATTGATGATATAGATTGGTACGAGTTGTATGTTTTATTTTGGTGTTGTCCTATGGTGCCCTCCGTGTCGTGCAAGCGTGAGGGATTCCCGCTGTAGGGTGTTGCAATACGTTCATGATTCGCTTATAGTGGGTTGGTGAGTGACTGAAACACAAACCCGAGTAAGAGTGATTGTTGCGTATGGGAATAAAGAGGACTTGATGCTTTAATGCTATGGCTGGTTTTTACCTTAATGATCTTTAATAGTTGCGGATGCTTGCTAGAGTTCCAATCATAAGTGCATATGATCCAAGTAGAGAAAGTATGTTAGGTTATGCCTCTCCCTCATATGAAATTGCAATGGCGACTACCGGTCTTGTTAATAATTGCCTAGGACAATTCCGCACACCGATCCACCATTATTCCACACTCGCTATTTATAATATATAGTAATATATTCTAACTTTATGATAACAGCATATACTTTTATATTTTAGCTCTCTGATATCATACAAAGTTATCCTCTTCATACCCACAACATAGTTTTATTTCTTGTTGCTAGTTGGAAGCAAACGTTCGGTGTATGTAGAGTCGTATCAGTGGCAGATATGACTTGAGAGAATATTGATCTTACCTTTAGCTCCTTGTGGGTTCGACACTCCATACTTATCACTTCCACCTTTGGGAATTGCTACGATGATTCCTTGCACTTGGGGATTATCACTGGTATATGAGTCATTTTGACCTAGAAAAAATAAAAAGAAGACTTTCGGGGCGGAGCGCCGCCATCTCGAGGCGGAACTTGGGCAGGAGCACTTTTGCCCTCCGGCAGAGCGATTCTGCCGGGGAACTTCCCTCCCGGAGGGGGAAATCATCATCATCATCATCACCAACAACTCTCCCATCTCGGGGTGAGCAACATCCATCAACATCTTCACCAGCAGCATCTCATCTCAAACCCTAGTTCATCTCTTGTATTCAATCTTGTTACCGGAACTATAGATTGTTGCTAGGGGGTGACTAGTAGTGTTGATTACATCTTGTATTTGATTACTATATGGTTTATTTGGTGGAAGATTATATGTTCAGATCCATGATGCTATTTAATACTCCTCTGATCATGAGCATGTTCATTATTTGTGAGTAGTTGCCTTTGTTCTTGAGGTCACGGGATAAATCATGTTGCAAGTAATCATGTGAATTTGATATGTGTTCGATATTTTGATGGTATGTATGTTGTGATTCCCTTAGTGGTGTCATGTGAACGTCGACTACATGACACTTAACCATACTTGGGCCTAAGGGAATGCATTGTGGAGTAGTAAATAGATGGTGGGTTTCGAGAGTGACAGAAGCTTAAACCCCAGTTTATGCACTATTCCGTAAGGGACCTATTGGACCCAAAAGTTTAATGTTATGGTTAGAATTTATTCTTAATACTTTTTATCATAGTTGCGGATGCTTGCGGGAGGGTTAATCATAAGTAGGAGGTTTGTTTAAGTAAGAACAACACCTAAGCACCGGTCCACCCAGATATCAAATCATCAAAGTAGCGAACACGAATTAAATCAACATAATGAAAGTGACTAGATGAAATTCCCGTGTACTCTCAAGAACACTTTGCTTACCATAAGAGACCATTTTGGCATGTCCTTTGCCTCAAAAGGATTGGGCTACCTTGTTGCATACTTGTTACTATTATCGGTACTTGCTCGTTACAAATTATCTTGCTATCAAACTACTCGCTAGTTACAGTTTCAGCACTTGCAGACATTATCTTACTGAAAACTACTTGTCATTTCCTTCTGCTCCTCGTTGGGTTCGACACTCTTACTTATCGAAAAGAGCTACAATTGATCCCCTGTACTTTTGGGTCATCAAGGCTATTTTCTGGCGCCGTTGCCAGGGAGTGAAGCGCCTTTGGTAAGTGGAATTTGGTAAGGAAACATTTATATAGTGTGCTGAAATTTATTGTCACTTGTTACTATGGAAAACAATCCCTTGAGGAGTTTGTTCGGGGTATCTTCACCTCGTCCAGAACCACAATTAGCTACCCCTCAACCTACTGCACCTACTGAAAATATTGAATATGAAATTCCTTCGGTTATGATGGAACAATTGCTAGTTAATCCTTATGCAGGAGATGGAACCGAACATCCTGATATGCACTTAATATATTAGAAAAAATTGTGGATTATTCAAGCTTGCGGGTTTACCCGGAGATGAGGTGATGAAAAAGGTTTTCCCTTTATCTTTGAAGGGAAAGGCATTAGCATAGTATAGGCTATGCGATGATATTGGATCATGGAATTGGAATCATTTAAAATTGAAGTTCCACCAAAAAATTTATCCTATGCATCTAGTTCATCGTGATCGGAATTATATATATAATTTTTGACCTCATGAAGGAGAAAGTATCGCTCTAGCTTGGGGAGGCTTAAGTCAATGTTACATTCATGCCCCAGTCATGAGCTCTCAGGAGAAATTATTATTCAGAACTTTTATGCCTGGCTTTCTCGTAATGATCAAACCATGCTGGATACTTCTTGTGCTGGTTCTTTTATGAAGAAAACTACTGAATTCCGGTGGGATCTTTTGGAAAGAATAAACGCAACTCTGAAGATTGGGAATTCGACGAAGGTAAAGAGTCAGGTATAAAGCTTAAGTATGATTGTGTTAAAACTTTTATGAATACCGATGCTTTTCAAAAGTTTAGCACTAATATGGACTTGACTCTGAGATAGTAACCTCCTTTTGTGAATCATTTGCTACTCATGTTGAACTCCCTAAAGAGAGGTGGTTTAAATATCACCCATCTATTAAACAAGAAATTAAAGAACTGGTACCAGTTAAAGAAGAAACTATACTTGAGAAACCCCCTTTTCTTGTTAGGATAAAGGAACATGCTAAAGTTTCAACTGTGGTTAATAAAAGCTATGTTAGAACACTTAAACTATATGAACAAATTAGAGTAGAACCTAATGTTGCTATGGTTAAAGATCTCTTGGAAGAAGATATAGATGGGCATGTTATTTACTTCTGTGCAGACGCTGCTAGAATTGCTAAACCCGATAAAAGGATAAACATAGACCAGTTGTTGGCATGCCTGTCATTTTAGTTAAAATAGGAGATCACTATTATGATGGTTTATGTGACATGGTGCTAGTGTGAGTGCTATTCCCTACACTTTATATTAATAAATTAAGAAGGACATAGCACCTGCAGAGATAGAAGACATAGATGTTATTATTAAACTTGCTAATAGAGACACCATATCACCTTGTGGGATTATTAGAGATGTTGAAGTCTTGTGTGGGAAAATAAAATACCCTACTGATTTTCTTGTTCTTGGTTCCCCACAAGATGAGTTATGTCCCATTATCTTTGGTAGACCTTTCTTGAACATAGTTAATGCTAGGATAGATTGCAAGAAACAAGCTGTTGGTGTTAGCTTTGATGGTGAGTCTCATGAGTTTAAATTTTCCAAGTTTAGTAGAAATCATCATGAAAAATAATTGCCTAGCAAGGATGAATTAATTGGTCTTGCTTCTATATATTGTTGTGCCACCTACTGATCCTTTAGAACAATATTTGCTAGACCATGAAAATGATTTACATATGCATGAAAGAAATGAAATAGATAAGATTTTCTTTGAACAATATCCTCTACTTAAACACAATTTGCCTATTGAAACTCTTGGAGGTCCTCCTCCACCTAAAGGCAATCCTGTGTTTGAATTAAAACAATTGCCAGACACTTTGAAATATGCTTATCTTGATGAAAAGAAAATATATCCTGTTATTATCAGTGCTAACCTTTCAGAACATGAAGAAGAAAGATTATTGAAGTTCTAAGGAAGCACCGAGCTGCTATTGGATATACTCTTGGTGATTTAAAGGGCATTAGTCCCACTCTATGTCAGAACAAAATTAATATGGAACCTGATGCTAAACCAGTTGTTTATCACCAATGTCGGTTAAATCCGAAGATGAAAGAGGTGGTAAGAACGAAAATATTAAAACTTCTGGAAGCATGTATAATCTATCCTATAGCTAATAGTAGATGGGTAAGTCCTGTTCATTGTGTCCCTAAGAAAGGAGGTATTACTGCTGTTCCTAATGATAAGAATGAACTTATTCCACAAAGAATTGTTACAGGCTATAGAATGGTAATTGATTTTAGAAAATTAAATAAATCTACTAGAGAAGATCATTACCCTTTGCCTTTTATTGATCAAATGCTTGAAATATTATCCAAGCACACACACTTTTGCTTCCTTGATGGATATTCTGGCTTCTCACAAATACATGTTTCTCAACCTCATCAAGAAAATACCACTTTTACTTGTCCATTTGGAACCTATTCTAATAGACGTATGCCTTTTAGTTTATGTAATGCACCTTCTACCTTTCAAAAATGCATTATGGCTATATTCTCTGATTTTTGTGAAAAGATTTTTGATGTCTTCATGGATGACTTTTCTGTTTATGGGAAGTCTTTTGATGATTGTTTAAGCAATCTTGATCGAGTTTTGCAGAGATGTGAACAAACAAATCTTGTCTTGAATTGAGAGAAGTGTCACTTTATGGTTAATGAATGCATTGTCTTGGGTCATAAAATTTCTGAAAGAGGTATTGAAGTAGACCAAGCTAAGGTTGATGCAATTGAGAAAATGCCATGTCCTAAGGACATCAAAGGTATTCGTAGTTTCCTAGGTCATGCTGGTTTCTATAGGAGGTTTATTAAGGACTTTTCTAGAATTTCTAGGCCTCTTACTAATCTTTTGCAAAAGGATATTCCTTTTTTATGATGATTGTCTTGAAGCCTTTGGAACACTCAAGAGAGCTTTAATCTCTACGCCTATTGTTCAACCTCCTGATTGGAACTTGCCTTTTGAAATTATGTGTGATGCTAGTGATTATGCTATTGGTGCTGTTCTAGGACAAAGAGTTGATAAGAAAATGAATGTTATTCATTATGCTACTAAAGCTCTAGATAGTGCTCAAAGAAATTATGCCACAACTAAAAAAGAATTCTTAGCGGTGGTGTTTTCTTGTGATAAATTTAGACCTTATATTGTTGATTCTAAAGTAACTGTTCACACAGACCATGCTGCTATTAAATATCTTATGGAAAAGAAAGATGCTAAACCTAGACTTATTCGTTGGGTTCTCTTCTTACAATAATTTGATTTGCATATTATTGATAGAAAAGGAGCTGAGAACCCCGTAGCTGATAACTTGTCTAGGCTTGAAAATGTGCTTGATGACCCATTACCTATTGATGATAGTTTTCCTGATGAGCAGTTAGCTGCAATAAATGTTTCTCACAGTACTCTTGGTATGCTGACTATGCTAATTACATCATTGCTAAATATTTACCACCTAGCTTTACTTACCAACAAAACAAAAAATTCTTCTATGATTTAATACATTACTTATGGGATGACCCACATCTTTATAAAGAAGGAGTAGATGGTATTATTAGACGTTGTGTACCTGAGCATGAACAGGGACAAATCCTACGGAAATGTCACTCCGAGGCTTATGGAGGGCATCATGTTGGAGATAGAACTGCTCATAAGGTATTGCAGTCTGGATTTTATTGGGCTACTCTCTTCAAGGATGCTCGTAAGTATGTCTCATCTTGTGATGAATGCCAAAGAATAGGTAATATCGGTAAGCATCAAGAAATGCCTATGAATTATTCACTTGCTGTTGAACCATTTGATGTTTGGAGATTTGATTACATGGGGCATTTTCCTTTCTCTAATGGGTATACACATATTTTGGTTGTTGTTGATTATGTTACTAAATGGGTAGAAGCTATTCCAACCAGTAGTGCTGATCACAACACCTCTATTAAAATGTTTAAGGAGGTTATTTTCCCAAGGTTTGGAGTCCCTAGATATTTAATGACTGATGGTGGTTCACACTTTATTCGTGGTGCTTTCCGTAAAATGTTTGCTAAGTATGATGTTAACCATAGAATTGCATCACCCTATCATCCTCAATCTAGTGGTCAAGTTGAACTTAGCAATAGAGAAATAAAATTAGTTTTGCAAAAGACTGTTAATAGGTCCAGGAAGAATTGGTCTAAGAAATTAGATGATGCACTTTGGGCTTATAGAACAGCATATAAAAATCCTATGGATATGTCTCCTTATAAAATGGTTTATGGAAAAGCTTGTCATTTGCCTCTTGAGTTAGAACATAAAGCATACTGGGCAGTTAAAGAACTCAACTATGATTTCAAACTTGTTGGTGAAAAGAGATTACTTGATATTAGCTCATTAGATGAATGGAGAACCCAAGCTTATGAAAATGCAAAGTTATTCAAAAAAATGTTAAAAGATGGCATGAAAAAAGAATCCAAAAGCGTGAGTTTAAAGTCGGAGAATATGTTCTTTTGTACAACTCTCGTTTTAGATTTTTTTGCAGGGAAGCTCCTCTCGAAATGGGAAGACCCATATGTCATCGAGGAGGTTTACCAGTCCAGTGCCATCAAAATAAATAATTCCGAAGGTACTAACCCGAAAGTTGTCAACGGACAATGAATAAAGCATTATAGCTCAGGTACGCCTATTAATGTCGAAAGCAATATTATCCAAACTTTGACACCGGAAGAGCATGTAAAAGAGTCCTTCCGGAACACTCCAGAATCGTCAAATAAGGAGGTACGTGATACTATAAGTAAACGGACTCCGAAAAATCCGCAAAAATATTTTTTGTCAGTTTTGGAATATTTTAGAATTTTGGAAATAAAGAAACTTTCAGGAAGCGTCCCCTGGTGGGCACAAGAGTCTAGCGCGCCCAGGTGGGTTGTGCCCACCTGGGACACCTTCCGTACTCCGTTTTTCTTCCATATAATTGTCCTCCAAGATTAAAAAAATCTATATATACTTCCCGAACCTGTTAACCACCATATCACGGAGAAAATCCTCTGTTCTCTTTTCTTGCTGTTTCAGGTCAGATTTATCAAGCTAGGCATCATGTCTTCCTGCTCCTCCAACCACATGGCAGAAGATGCTTGGTTTGTCCTTCCAATTCCTGGTTGGTTATTCTTTTCTTCATTTTTATTTCCTTGTCTTTGTGGTTGTTGTTGTTTTGTTGCGGTTTTGGGTTGTCAGCTGTGTGGATGAGGGATACGAGATTTTTTTTTCTGCGGGGTGGGGGTCAAACTTCGGGATTCTTTGGGCCACGAAATTTATGAGTGTGTCAACTTTGTTTGGGTGGCATATTTGAATGGTGTTTACGTTTTCATTAAACAGGTTTCACCCCATGGAAAAAGTCCAAAACAAAACTTGAACTTGTAGATCAAAATTAAATCAAACTCTGAACTTGTAATTCTGGAAATCAACACACGTAACTCTCTGATCCAGGACTATTTGAACCTTGAGGGTGTTTAGCTTTTCTTGATAGCAGCGGAGGGCTTTTCGTGCCTACTAAAATCTGGTATTCGCTGATGTGGCAAGGATCGCTGACTGCCTGGTTGGACATTAGGACGAATTGAGCCGGCCCATTAGTGCAGTCGCTCGCGTGCTCGCTCTGCTTTGTTTATTTTATTTTTCTTTTCCTTTCCTTTTCATTTTCGTAATGATACTAACTTCTTTTACATTTCATAATGACAATAAACATTCTTTTGAACAACAAGAAATTACTTGTCTTCTATTAGAAGCGACAAAAAAATACCAACAACCATAAACAGTGATCTTGCGAGGACTCAAACTTAGGACCTTGCCGCACCTAGCAAATCGCCTCGAAGGCTGCTAACGATCATATATAGCATTTCAAATATAGAAACAGATAGGAGCGTTCATATATGAGAACACTAGATCGGTAACGCGCCTTGGCGCGAGGGTGCCGGTCCCGACGTTGTGGTTATGCAGATAATGTTCAAGTTAGTAGTAATCCAGGTTTAACATACTTACTCAAACATGATATAAATAAATAAAAGTAAGAAGAAACATCACCATGAGATTATCACAAGGCAGCATCGAGTTTAGTGATATTTATGTACACATCTTTATTGAAGATCAAGAAATCTTACCATTTCATTAGAAATGATAGATATTTTTTTATCCATATGGTACATGCAGTTAGAGCTATAAATAAGAACACAGGTCCATGCTCAGTATCTTTCACACAGTTCCACGGTTTGTCTCTTTGATCCCCAGCCTCCCTGGTTTCCGCGAAATTCCAACTCCATTTTGTTTGCCCGGTCTCATATGCGCTGCAGACAGGGGACTTCGACCATGCCTGCGTGCATCCTAGGTTCCTCCACATCAGCCCGACCTCCCACAAGTGGGCGTTCGTAGGTTTCACGCCCTTGCCAATCCATTCTCTGATTTGGTTTGGTTTGGTGGAGATGTAATAGTTTGATAGTTCTCAGTTTGTAGAACAAAGGGTACCAGGTAACTACAAGATACATTGCTTGTTGGTTTGTTACAATATTTGACCTGATGGGAGATAAGATGCATACCTTGCTGGTTTGTTACGATATTTGGCCTGAGTGTGAGGAGCAGGTAGCGCTCAATCTTATTAGTTTTAAATTTTCGGTTCACATGTGAAGGTCTAGAATTTCTATTCAATTGGTTGAAATAAACTGGGCGGCATCGAGGTAATGTTATTTGGATGTGCTTTCAAGAAATAAGTTTGTGCCGTTTAAAATTTAGTTATGTGCAAAGAAACAGCAAATACAGGTTTACTGTAACTTTTCTTGTATGAGATTTCAAGTGAGATTGTTCAGTTCGTTCTTCTATTTGTTACTAGAGATTCTGAGAAAGATTGTTATGTGCCGCTGTATAAAGATGGATTTGAAATCAATTGAGCTGTGCTGTATGCTTTAATAGGAAAAACTTAACTGAACTTGTTGCTGGCGTTTAAAATTCAGTTATCTACAGAGAAACAACAAATACCAGTGTACTGTAGCTTTTCTTGTATAAGGTTCCAAGCAAGATAGTTCGGTTGGTTCTTATTTTTCTTCTTAGAGATTTTGAGCAAGATTGTTATTTGTGACTGTCTGAAGATGGATTTCAGATCAATTCTGCCATGGTGTGCACTTTAAAACAAGAACTGAACTTGTTTGTGCCATTTAAAATACAATGATCTACAAAGAAACAACAAATAAGTTGCCAATTTTAGAAGTGGTGCAGCAGATAGTTTTTTAGATGATTGAGACAGCTACAACTTCATTTGACTCTCTAATCGTTCAAGTTTTCATCCAAAAGTACAGATTCGCTGCTCATACACCACATGAATCGATTGGCGTTTCGAATGTGCTAAATGCACATTAAGATTCAGTTTTGCCTACTGTTTCAGTTACATGAATATCTTTGTCATCAATACATCCATTATATGTTAATCTATTTTACTATCTCTTTTCCATTTTGCCTTCCTGATTGTACTCTGCTCTATCCATTTTCCTTACATAAAGAAGATGAATTCCTTGTTGGTTTATTTGAGTATCTTTGTTGCATTAATACTAAAAACACATGTTATTCATTTCTCCCTTGCTATTTCTGTTTGGGGAATATTATAGTTTGACCACTGACTAGAAATCAAATGCTTAATATTGGAATGTCTGTTGGATAAGAAGGTAGAAAAACTAGACGGTGTGGTACTCTCATGACTTCTCTTCTTTATGTTTGGTGTTCAAGATACTTACGCCACCATGTAAAATATTTATCTAATAACTTTTCTCTTAATGTGCAGCTATATCTGAACTTCTTGATAATGCAGTAGATGAGGTTTGTAATATCTTCTAACATCTTCTATGAACTAGATACTCGCTGATTTAAATTGTGTGGTAATACTCAAATGTCTAAAACACAGAGTGCTCTATTGTAAGCTGAAAATTTGAGATGTCATATTCTGGGAAAACCATGCTATACTGCTATGACATTTATTTATTTATTCTGTTGTATTCGTGTATTATAACACAATGCTCTATTCATCATGGTGTTAATAACTTCACCTCCTTACAAATGCCTCATCACTGATGGGGGCGACATCGAACAACAATTCTGTTTGGTTAGTACTGTAAATTTGAGAAATTGATTTGCAAGCATGAGCACGTCGCAAATTTGATGGGTCCATTATACATTAAGAATTTGTATGACCTGACATTCACGGGTGCTAACATTTTCGGAAGAGGCATGCGTGAAAAGGTGATTAAGAATTCTGATCGATAGTGATGGGGAGGTATTTGTCGAGGTTGCTAGGTGTGTGGACTTTCCTTTTCTGCAAGGACTTCTTTAGGTGGGTTTTTCTGGTTTCACAAGATTGAAAGAACTGAACATTCAGTTAATTAGTCATGTTATTGGGCACTGAGAATGTTTCTCGTATTAGTTTGTTAATATGCTTGGTTGTTACATTTTAGAAGTGATGTGTTTGTCTCCAGAAGTAATATTCTGCTCTATTTACGCTCTGAATTTGTGTGGGAAATTTATGCAGTTCTTCGCTTGCAATTTGGATGACCGTGTGAAGCACTGAATTCCGCCCTTGATGAGATGTCTGGCAATCAGGGGTGGAGCCAAGGGGGGACGAGCAGGGGCCTGCCCCCCCCCCCCCCCCCAACGATCGATAATTTTAGTAGCAGCGATGAGTAATTAACAACGAGATTAGATCAATATATGTACTCGGCCCCCCCTATACTTGAATCCTGGCTCCGCCACTGCTGGCAATCATTCTGTTTTATTAATGGGAGAAGAGGTACCAGGATACCACCTGGAAGACAAGTAATATATTTTTCTTTCCTTTATTTGTGCCCTCTAATTACTTCTGTAGATTTTAATTATGGATTTAAGGATTCAGATTTCTTCCAAGCTTTTTGCTTGTAGTAAAACTCTTACTGGAGACAACTGGATATAGGAAACAAAGCGAACTACCAATTTTCTCTTAAACAATCACTACTCTGATTTTACTGTGACATATACCTAAACTTATTCTTAGAGAATACTTGACATGCAGACTGCATGTGCTAATGTATTGTTTCAATAACATAATTACATAGTAATCCAGTTATAACTATGTAAGAGCCAGTAGGAGACATGACATTGTAGCTTTAGATCCTTCTAATACAGCAGCTATACATTATAGAGAGGAATAATTATACTAGATTCAGTCAGATTTTGTTGTTAGTGTCCATATATAAATTCTCTCGTCTCTTTTTGTACATTGTCGAATATCAACTCACTTGGTGTGGAATTTATGGTCCTACTTTATGAAGCTAACTAAATATTAGGAACTACTCCCTCCGTTCCAAAATAGATGACTCAACTTTGTATAAAGTTAATACAAAGTTGAGTCATCTATTTTGGAACGGAGGGAGTATATATGTTGCAATGTTTATTCCTTACCCCTTTTGATTTATAACTAAGTCTACTTTTGTACAATCCTTATAACTGAAGTTGGTCGTTCATGCAGGCACAGTGTGCACCGAGAGAAGATGGCAGGAACAATGGTACAAATTCAAGTATGTATCTCCCAATTTGATAGGTTCAACTCTAGAAATTGCATTACTATGTCATGGTGTACTATTCTTTCAAGAATTTGTAGTAGGTTCTAGAAAAACATGATAGGATGAGGGATGCATTGATTTTTAAAAACAGTCTGAAAAGCATTGAGTTTAGTAAAATATTGTGTAACCTTCTCCTAAAAGTTGGATACACTTTTCAAGAAAACAAGCTTTTGTTAATCATTAAGAAGGGGAGCCTTGGCGCAGTGGTAAAGCTGCTGCCTTGTGACCATGAGGTCACGGGTTCAAGTCCTGGAAACAGCCTCTTGCAGAAATGTAGGGAAAGGCTGCGTACAATAGACTCAAAGTGGTCGGACCCTTCCCCAGACCCTGCGCAAGCGGGAGCTACATGCACTGGGGCTGCCCCCTTTAAGCTTTTGTTAATCATTAAGCTATAACTTTTCTCATATTTGAATAACAAGGTCATTCGAGTTGTGTTAAACAAATTTGGCAGTGTTAAAAAAAGGTTAATCGGTGTAACTTTTGCAAAGTTTGATGAAAGAAGTTGCACATAACCGATTTCGCTGTCAAGTCTACAATCTAATGTTGATCTAGAGGGTGGAGACTTTAAACTTCATTGATTCTTTCTTGGCCGTTTTGATCTAATATCTGTCTGATGTGGTTTTTATAAACATATGTTGGTATAATTAATTTTGCTTTTTTTGTAGGATAATAACATAGCAGATAGACAGAAACAGAATTACTTTACACTAATTCGACGTCTATCGAGCAATGGAACAACAAAGGTAGTTCCTTCCACAATTTGAAGAAAGTTGTTTCATATTGCATGGTATGCCTGACTCATTTCAGTGAGCCTTCAATTAATTTGAGTCATCCTATCCCAAGATCATACCTTGATATTCCTCTATTGTCTCCTATTCGTCCCATGCATTTTTAAGAACTGAAATAATTATAACCAGTGTTACAAATGTTTGCTGAAGAAAGTCCTTGCAGCAAAGAACTGGAGGCAGGTTTTTTTTATCTTGACCACTATTTCCTTTTGTTCCTATTTGTTGGCTCTTTCCTATGGAAGCTCTGAAAGAAAATGAGGTGCCCTAAATTAAGGATTAATAGTTTTGATATCTGATTTGAGAAAATAGATTCACAGAATATAAGGATAATGTAGATTGTAGCATTGATTATTGCTATCTTGGACATAGACAGATCAAACAACTGCTCCGGGAGGGGACGTTGAGGATGACGACGGCGACGAGCAAGTCGGCGTCTGTGAAGCTTCACCGGAGCCATTCCAGCTCTTCCAAAGGCACAACGAGAGCCTAAAGTCAGGATACGTTCGATCGAGCACACTTGCTTCTCCCAGAATTCATACAATCATTAGAAGTTCATAGCAAATCATGCCAAAGATATGAAATGAAACACATTTGCATGCAGGGAAGCTGAGGAGCCAGGACGCCAATGGTGCGGAGCCGTTTGCCATCGAGAGGACCAGGGCAAGCCATCATGGACCTCCGGACCAAGCTCAACATCTCCCTCGCCTCAGTCGACGCCATGTCCTGGAGGGTCGTTGCTGGGTCGCCATCCATGACAATGAGCTCCTACCGCAGCTCGTGGAGCCAATCTGAATGTATGTGTGTTCCATTATAGTGTGCTTGATCGACTCCCCCCACCCACAAGTGTTTGATTGATGTTTCTCGTTGTTGTGTTGTATGTATAGGCTGGCAAGGATGTGGCGAGTCATCGGCAACGCGCACCGGGTGATGAAGCACATGGCGGACAAGCCGAGCATGCTCCTCTTGTTGTCGGCCGCACGGTTTGAGGGAGGCATCAAGAGACTGCCGCCGCCGTGCCCGACGCGCGCGTAATTTCTTTAACGTATCTTACGTTGTCAAACAGCAAGATGCTCCTGTCGATGCTATTATATCGCTACGGGTTTGCCTGTGATAGCATGACATTTCAGTTTCTTCCTTACATGATGCGCCAATATAATAATTTCATCAAGAATTGCATGTACATGGTGCTGCTATCCAGATCAAAAAAGGAAAGTGAAAGGACCGTGCATCTACCTGGCACCGCCCAGATGCCCCTCAAGTGGCGCGCCAATGGGGCGCCCCATAAAGCAATTGTGTACTTTTTATGTTCCATGGAAGGCTCTATGGTTCTTCAGTCTTCAGTTGGCATCATCTTTGATGTGAGGTCTTTCACATGGCAGAGATGCTTCTCCTGCTTCTTTCAGGTTAAGAGTCGAGACGAGGATGAAGATTATCTTGCATGACTTTAATGATTCTAAGAGAGGGGGTGGTACATTTTGGAGCATAGAGGGTTGACATGCCGAAAGAAGCGGAGGGGCGATCATAGGGGCAACCTCCGCATTGAGGAAGGAATTGGTGCTGAATCAAGGATTGGACGGTCCTTGTGAGACCACAACCAACTGCCACTGAATCGAGAATTGGATTGTCCAACCTTGGCCCTATTCCATCTCGTGGTGTTGCCTTAGTAATTGATTGTTTTTTCATGGGCAAATAGTATAATTATTTGAAGTATTTTTTTCAAGTGCATGGCTGGCAATTTCAAAGAGGAAATGGCAAGCCGTCGCGCATCGATACCCTATCTCTCCTTTGGATTAAATGCTATCCTGGTCAGAGCGATAATTTTGTTGTTTGCTTGTTCCTGTAGGCCGTACCATGGAGGTTTGTGGGGAATTTCAAAGGTCGGATCTATGAAGCTATCAAGCTAGAAGCTCCTCGGTTGTAGTTCAGATCATAGGCTTGCTGTAATTCTCTTTTACGATTCAGAATTTTAGTCCAGATCATAGGTTTTCTATGATTCTCTTTTACTATTCAAAAATTTAATTGAGGAGTCTTTGCCTATATCCAGTGGTTATCATACATCATCATCACCTAATGATTTTATTTTGTGGATGCTTGAGTTTACAAAATTTAGTCTCTCATTGTCCATCGTCTCTAGACGTACCATTCATGACAGACGTTCAGTTTCAGCAAGTGTATTAGAAGCAGAAAACTAGCGCTAATTTGGACTATATAAACACGTAGACAACTGCATAAGCAGTATTAGTGCGCACACTCACGCCTAAGAGGCGCGCCCAGGGCGCGCCCCAGCCTCTAGTATTAGATAGATAGATAGATGGATAGATAGTTCCGTCCAGACGCCTTGTCACCCAAATTTCTTGCAAGACTTGCAGCAACAGACTTGTTTTAGCGTAAACACCTGGTGATGCAAACAATGATATAAAAGAAATGATAGTACCATACAATCGTTATGCACCCAGAATAATAATGGTTCAGTAAAAACATCAAGATACGTCACATCTCTTCGCACATATCAGTGGTTGTACATGTCATACCAATCTATGGCATACGGTGCATGTTTAAAAGGTATAACAAAACACAATAGAAGAAAGTAGTGGCTTAGCCCTAGAGAATGTAAAAGGCAGTAGACATATATAATAAAGGGGCATTAATATGCATTTATAGTAGTTTGTGACACATGATAACGGGCAGTAGATCGCACACATAGCTTGCTTGCACATTTCACACCAACTGAGCACAAATCAAGGCATGATATGCACAAAAATAACAGAGAAGCCAGTGTGGGAGAAGGGATGGCTCACCAATGCACCCCCAGATCCAAGCTCCAACACTTCGATGCCCTTTTGGATTTTCATGGAAAACCATATAGACACATATAAATAAAAAATCTACAAAAAGAAGATGTTATATATTGTAGTACTAATTCCAATCGAGGCATGATTATATTATTGGAGGATGTTGAACTCAACGGATTATATTCTTATTGATTCCTTCTGATTGTTTATTTGCTGAAAGCCCACCGGTCATGAAATCAACTACGGATGATTGTTAATTACAATGCTCTAGGAGAACTGATCAGGGTGTGTGAGCACAAAAAAACTCAGCAACCTTCGTGATGACAACTGTGAATAAACATAAAAGGTATATTTTGCCTTTATTAATTATTAATTTTGACTTCATATTCACAAAGAGTAATACCAAGTTCCATTAAAAGGTTGATAAAAGGCCGAGTGCTAGCCTTGCCTTTTTGGTTTTAAAGGGAGGGGGTCTCATCAGCAATGACACACCCCTTAGTTCACTACAGGGAGGGAAAACAGTCAGACCCACTTATTCGGTATCGATGGATCAAACAGGAAGCACAGGAGGCAAGTAGAAGCATATACCTTGAAGTACCATCCCCCTCATCACCTAGGGTAGCAGGACCATCGACCAGCGCTGCATATTCATAGAAGCCCAAAGCACATACAACCAAATTAGATAAACATGTTACTGATATTGATCTTATTCTTACAAAAGACAGCAGATAAACATGTCAGAAGAAAATATACACTTGAGATTGTATTTAGTAGAGTACAAATTCAAAAATACTTACAGTTGCATTGATGCAGCTGAAGCTGATTATCGTGCCCTGAGCTTCCCGCAGCTTGACATGTGCCACCCGCTTTTCAACCATCCTGTGGATGCATGGCTGTACAGCAGAACCTTGAAAACAACCAAGTTCAAAATTGAACCAAAGAATGAGCGAAAGATAAGAATGCCTATCAGGCTATGCTGTAATTGTTGGATTAATATATTGGAAATTAAGAAGCGTGATAGTCAGAACAGACTATATCACAAGATTATAGCAGGGATATGCAACTACAGATCAAGTAAAGATGATGTTGAAATAGCTGATGTGTTCACAACTCAATTAAGAAGTATAATAACCTAAGAGACGCCGGTCTTTTTCCCTCCATATCTTAGCATGGACATTTCACAATCCATCTCCTTTAATTCTTCTTATAACAATTATTCAACACCCGGTCCACTATTCGGCTAATATTAGCTAGCTCGCTACCTTGCTATGGACAATGTCCACACTAACAATTTCAATAGTTATTCTTGTTCCCAGACTGATCCATAGACCATAGTATATTCCTTCGCCTAAGCCTCTCGCAACGCAAGCTACTGCTCTCCTATATAAACCAAAATAGCATTATAGTGTAGTTAACTCTTGGTTTTATACAGGATTCTAGTACTGTTGAATAAAAACAAACCAAGTGCTTGTGGGTCATGTAAACAGAGAAGCAAATGAGAAATCGGGATGTGGTTCAAAATATTTCAGTGGTACCATCTATAGTTTAAAAAGTCATTTTGGGACTAACATACATGTAGGTAATGCACGAATATCATGCATGTTGCGCTAACAACATTCTGAAATCAAATGCGCACACCATCTATCACATGTCCTGATTCCTAAAGCTGAATTAAACTCAACCGATATATGCAGAACAATTAATATTTTTGTGGCAGTACGTAGAAAGATAAACCCATAAAGAGATAATAGATATGACTAATGGGGTCATTTTAATTTACTATAATTGTCATTTACCCCCAAAAACAGTTGAAATTATCATGTATGCCATTGGGTGTCGTGTTATTTAAACTAAAATTCAGACAAATAAATATAAAACTAACTTAGGAGAGAAGTACTTTGTCCTCCCTTTCTTTCTGCGCCTGTCGACCACTCAAATGATGGCACAAAGCAAAACCCAACAAATTGGAAGGAAAGGAGAGGGGTCCCTCACCTAGCGAAGCGATAGAGGGGGGGGGAGGCAACAGGCAAGAACAACAACGATGAAAACTTGTATATGTGCGCCTAATTGGGAGACATATATTAGATGACATAAAAGTATATTGTGGCTAATTCAAGAAATCTATATATCCTAGAAAAATAAGTGATTTCCAATTGATCAAAGGCATCCTCTTTATCATCTGGACACACAAGAAGAAAATTTCAGACCAAATGTAGCAGATCAGATTGTCTTTTCAGCTTGTGAAAAAGAGTTAGCTTTTTTAGGGATAATAAGTCAAAAAGGTTATGTTGTGGTCACAGGGAACATAACGTCCTAACGGTGGATACTCGAGTGGTATAAGCAGGTAGTATTTTTATCTCATTTAGTCGCATTAAAATGAACCTAGACTATATACTGCAGCTAATATATTTCATATTGGCGTAAAGGGAGAAGCCCGGTGAAATCAGCTAAGAATTCATCTAGGAACGATCCGTTCTGTTATTTTCAAAGGCACATATCAAATGATCCCAAGTAAGAATATCAAAGTTGTGGAATCTCAAAAGATCCATCTAGGAACGCAAGTATGGTAACTAAATAGTGATTAAATTAATGTTTGAGCTTGGATAAGGTTACCTGGGTGGCCTCTTCTCCAAACGGTCCTCAACTTTGGGACATAGATGGCTTGCTTAATGCAATCCGGGCAGCATGAGCCTCTTCAAATGGAATGATCCCTGTCATTGCCCGCAACATTAGACCATTAGACCATGCAAGTACAAAGGTTTCTATAAAATTCAAGATTTCCACAATATATGTTGAATATACAAATTAATCCAAAAATCAAATAAGCAAAAGAAAATCACTATATTGAATATACAGAGTACTCCACATGGTCCATATGTAGAAGCCAGCGACCAGAGTTGCATTTGTGAACAAGTTCAAAGGATAAACCATCATTTGATTAGGAGCAATAGCTACCTGAGTAGTCTGCAAGAGTTTGCATTATTTTGAGATGAATTGGCCATAACTGAGCTTCCCCGCGAACACTTGACTACAAAGAAGAACATGGGTGAGTAGCTGGTACTCACACTGAACATTTACTCAGTCAAGATCAAGACAGAATGAAAGATACAAAAAAGATCTATTAACAAAACAGTAGATGCATAGGACCAAGCACAAGTTCTTTCAGTCAAGATCTTTGTTCAGTCAAGTTGATGTTCAGAACCTCTCAATTTCTGTCAGGTTTTGATCTGTCAAGTTGATGGTCAGTCAAGATCAAATTTCTGTGACCAAATGATCTTAGACTTACTCTTAACGATTGGATCATGAAATTGCAGTGATAAACATGATAAACAATACAAGGACCCCAAAAACCTATATTCAGTGATCTTATTAAAGAAACTACAGAACATACACTGTATTCGAAACTTGCTGCCATTTAAGCTAGTTTTTCACAGAAAACTCATTAGGACCCCCAAGAAACCAATTAATCTGATGAGATATTGACATTATAATGTGCATCTCATTCAGACCTGAGATGCAAAAATATCCTCTCCCTCATTGCTGCCTTTTTCCTTTTTTATGCATTCATTCAGTGATTTGAATGTTCTGTACATTACAATGTGCATTTCAATCATACTTGAGATGCAAAACTAAAGCTTGAAAAAAATTCAGGGAACTTGCTACTCAAAAGATAGACTAAATTCAGGGAACTGAAGCTTCAAGATAGACAAAAGAAGCATTTTGGAGTAGAACATGGGAGGCAAAAGAGGGGGAGCCGCACCTTGGCAAGTGGGGGCGAGAGCACCCACGACGGAAAAGGTGTTTCTGAACGGGCCATCATCTGGCTGTTACTGGAACTGAACCACGTAGTATAACTTCAGAGAACACTGAACCAGATTTACATATTTAGCTAGTGAGATGACATCATGTGGTTTTCCTGAATGTAAATGACCGCTTATAAACATTGCATGCTTGCAAAATTAAAAGCAAACTCCGTTCAAATAGCCTGAAATTACCGAAAATAAAGCTGTAATACTGATATATTATCCTAAAGATTCAGGCAGGTTTCCATCTAACCTGATTCTCTGGGATTATTTGCAGATTACTTCAAATAGTTCAACGGTGTAGCTCACCTTCGAGCCAGCACCCACCAGGCGGTGACCTGCAAGCCCAGGCATGGAAAAAGTAGAGGTCAGAGAGAGAGAGAGAGAGAACCTAATGAAGAATGAAGTGGAGACGGGGGCCAAAATTGGAGGCGGCAAAGCACCGGCCATGGTGCGGCCGCTCCTCCAGGTGACGGGGGCGTGCGAGCTCGACGAGGGAGCAGCGATGCGGAGCAGCTGCGACAGCGAGCTGCGCTCCTCATGCTGAGGACCGAGAGGGCGGGGAGGAGGATACGGCGCGGCAGGGAGCGGAGGCTGGTGGCTAGGGTTAGGGTTTGGGGAGAGAGAGAGAGAGAGGGGTGAGGCGGGAGGAAGAGGAGAGGGGCGTCGCGGGGTCGTGGATAGGTGCCCGGGCGAGCGGCGATGGCGGCGGAGGCGGCCGGCGGCGGCGGGGCAGGGAGGGGGCGCGAGAGGGAGAGAGAGGCGGGCACCGGAGGGAGAGAAGGAGGCGAGCGGGAAGGGCGGGACGACGGGGCCGCGGTCATCGGCCACGGCCACGGCGAGCGGGACGGGCGGGGCGGGGCGGGCGAGACGGGGCGAGCGAGGCGGCGGGGCGAGCGGCTGGGAAGGGGAGAGAAGAGGCGGCTAGGGTTCTACGGGAGGAGCTGGCGACATTTTATACCCTACAATGAAATGACTAAAATGCCCTCGGAGGGGGGGCGCTGGAATTACGCGCGGTGGCACGAGATCTTTTACAGCGGGAGGTAACTATTCATTCCAGCAGTGATTATTTTAGATCCAACGGCCCAGCTTCCTTCGGATCTTGATCCGACGCCCAGAATCGCATCAAGCAAAGCAATCCGACGGCCGAGAGTGCCTGAGCTCTAAGGAACCTTGTAGGAACATCCTTCTCTTATCTCTTGATTTTTGAAAATTTTCCAAAAACTTTCTTTAAAATAAAGAACTCTGAAATACCGGATATATTTTTAAACACAAATAATTTAGGAAATTCTTTTTTTTTTGAAAAATGTGACATGGTAACATTTTGCCAACTAAATGTTTTATATTTTCTTAATCACAATAAAAATCTTATAAAACTATATGAACATTTTTTTTTACATTTTTAAAATTTTGTTGAGGTTTCAAACTATATAAAGAACGCCGGAATCGGAGTTACGGTTTGGAAATGGCAAGCGATTCAAATCTGACATCGGTCTGCCATTTACAGCAAGTAGCCATCTAAATGCAATGAGATGAACATACTACAGCACCCAAACATGGCAACAAAATACATGGCAGGGATGCATTCAAGATGCTTAACAAAAGGCTAGCACTGAGATACGGCCAATTCATCCATTAACATGTTCAACATGGCAAAAATGCATATGGTAAACAGATCTCAGACTTAGTGAAAATTAACACTTGTCTGTAATTTCAGATCAGGTAGCACTCTTCGGAGCAACAAAACTACATGCTACAGGATCTGAACAAGGCAAAGTAAAACATGGCATGGAGCTTTTCAAAAAGCTTAACAAAAGTCCCTTAGTGACCTTGAGCCAAAAGGGATCAGAAAACACATTAGCAAGCATGTGAACATAGCAAACACACAATCAGTTTTCAGACTTAGTGAAAACTGGCACATGCTGAAACATAACTAAAGTAGGCATGTTTACGAGCTCGATGCACTCACTACGGTGCAAGTCATGAAAAACTAAGCATACATCTATCAAGAACAAACAAAATGCAAGCCAGATATGGCAAGAACAATAGCATAGCATGCACGTATCAAGTACAACATCATCGGCAATATTGCAAACAAGTTGACAATCTGCCCGGAATCACAAAGTAGCAAAAGTAGAGCTCGATTGACTCAAGCTAAGGTGCTCCAAAATTGCAAACAAAGACATGGATGGATAGAGCACTACAAGATTAATAAAACATTCTTACTGATCATCCTCAAAAGAGGCACGGATCACTCGGAAACAACATGAACATATGACAACATGAGATAAACAGCTCAAGGACTTAGTGGAAATGCTAAGTCCCTGAAATCAGCATTACCAAATGCCTCACTTGGCAAGCTTGTGCTAGTCACCACACACATCACAAAAATATATGGGTTGCACCTCTGGAAAGATGACAAAGCCCTTAACAAAACATATGTAGAGCATCAGGGCATATCATGCACACAATAATCATGGCAAAAATGACAAAAACCTAAATGGAGTAGCAGATCTGACAAATATCTCAAGTAGGCCTCTTCTAACAGCATTTCGGGCATCAAGATGAACTCAAATAAAAATGATGCAATGGAATGAAATGATGTACTCTCTGAGACGAACAATTTGATATACTATATGCATGAATCGGAGCTACGGATGCAAAGATATAACATGACGAACATGAGCACATGGATTAGGGACTTGGGGAAAAAAACGGGGTCAACCCTAATATTTCCAGATCTGGATCGGGGGCACGCAATCCGAGGTCAGTCGGACTGTCGCCAGAGTCGCAAGGAGAGCTCGTCGGAGAGGAGATCCGGCGATGAGGTACTTGCCAGAGAAGGGATCCGGGGAGGTGCGGCCGGGCGCGGGACCCGAGGGGCGGCGAGGGGCGCGGGCCCGGGGCGGCGATGGTGGGGTGGCGGAGCTCACGGCGAAGGCGGCGGGGCGCGGCGCCGGCTCGGGAGGAGAAGGGCGGCTGGCGGCTGTGCCCCGAGTCGGGCCGGGAGGGCTGGGGACGGGCCCGAGCGGGCCTGGCGGCGCGGGGCGATGATGTGCTCCAGGGGCGCCACGTGGCAGCTCCCGGTTGGCGGCGGCGGAAGCGTCCGTCCCGGACGGACGTGTCCGGCCGGCGCGGAGACGAATTTTTAGGGTTTTGGACGAGGGGGATCCGGAATTTCGGGGAGAGACCTTTATATAGGTATAGAGGGAGCTAGGAGAGTCCAAATGAGGTGCGGTTTTCGGCCACGCGATCGTGATCGAACGATCTAGATGATGGAGCAGGTTTAGGAGGGTTTTGGGCCAAATTGGAAGAGTGTTGGGCTGCAACACACACGAGGCCTTTTCGGTCCCTCGGTTAACCGTTGGAGTATCAAACGAAGTCCAAATGATACGAAACTTGACAGGCGGTCTACCGGTAGTAAACCAAGGCCGCTTGGCAAGTCTCGGTCCAATCCGGAAATGTTTAATCCCCACACACGAAAGAAAGCTAGAAATGACCACCGGAGGAGAACGGAGCGCCGGAATGCAAAACGGACAACGGGAAAAATGCTCGAATGCATGAGATGAACACGTATGCAAATGCAATGCACATGATGACATGATATGAGATGCATGACAACGATAACAGCACACGGAGACAAAGACCCGAATCCGAGAAAATAAAATAACTTAACGCCGGAAACGGCAAGAGTTGAAGTACAAATTGGGTAAGTTACATCCGGGGCGTTACAGCCGGTCACTAGTCGGGGTCAGGTGTGTGATGACGTATAAGCAATTTTCTTTGGTTTGATTTTATCCTCCATAGAGCAACTCTAGTAGAGTCGGTCATTTTTACGGTCACTTCTAGTATTAGACTGACGGAGGATACGATACATGGCCATAGACGATGAGGTCGGAAGCATGACGATGTGGTAGCTACCTCTTCTTCCTTTTCACCGGTGGAACCTCTTGGAGGCCAAACAACGTCCTGACCACTCCCCCCCACCCCCACCCAAATTGCAATTCTCTTACGTAGCCCATAACGTACGTACATAGCTACCTCCTAGCTTGGTTGATTTTTGTACTACTTCGAGTCCATGAAGCTTTCTCTGCAAAAACTATTCACGGCTTCGAGTCCATGAAGCTTTCTCTGCAAAAACTGTTCACGGCTTGCCTCCATGCTTCTATCTATGGTGATCCATGGATTTTTACGATTGGTGGGCAATGACCCTGAACAACTCCCTGGGAAGCCCGCGCAAGGGTCTTGCCTCCCTCATCGCTTTTACTGCATGGATCAAATGGAAACACCGCAACACCTGCATCTTTGATGGTGCAACCCCGTCCAGCTCCCTCCTGGTTCACAACATTCAGGAGGAAGCTCGTGTTAGAGAATATTGTTCCATGTAAACTCCGACTCCTTTCCTTTTACGTATTCTACTCAAACTCCTTGTAATCTTCCTTGTACGCCAAGGCTTGGCTTCGGCCATCATCAATATATACAGACCGCGGCTCCCCTCGAGGGAGTAGGAACACTTATTATCTTACATGGTAATCAGAGCCACCTCTTCTCATACATCTAGCCAAAAATCAAAACCCTAAACCACATACCATCGTCTCCATGGCCTCCTCAGCCGGCGTCGCTCTTAACCTTGGATCGCCGCCGTCAGAGAAGCTCGCAAGAGGAAACTTCATCCTCTGGAAGACGCATGTTCTCCCAGCCCTGCGAGGTGCGCAGGTTACTGGGCTCCTGGATAACTCCGACGCCGCTCCGCCGAAGATGGTGGAGGTCACGAAGGCGAACAAAACCACGGCCCTAGAGCCAAATCCTCTGTACGGGCCCTGGGTCGCCAAAGATCAACAGGTCCTATCATATCTACTCAATTCCATGTCTCCAGAAATCCTTGCACAAGTCGTCGGGAAGGACTCCACCTACGAGCTCTGGACGATGGTGACAAATCTCTTCGCCTCACAATCGCAATCCCGGATCACCAATCTGAGGATCGCAATCACCAACACCAAGAAGGGCACCATGTCGAGCTCAGCGTATATGGCAAAGATGAAGAGCCTTGGGGACGAACTGGCTGCTGCTGGGCGCCCCGTCTCTGACCCGGAGATGGTGGACTACATCCTGGCAGGACTCGACCGCGACTACGACTCTGTGGTGACGGCGATCGGCGTTGTCAAGAACACTATCACCGCCGACGACCTCTTTGCTCAGATCTCCACTTTCGATCAGAGGATGGAGATGCTGGGTGATTCGTCTTCAGGAGGATTTCATTCATCGGCCAACACAGTCTACAGAGGCCGTGGCCAGTCCCGCGGCAGATCCCGTGGGCGAGGAGGAAGGGGGCGCGGCCGTGGTGATCGCGGTGACTACGGTGATCGCCAGCCCTCTCCTGCAAACAGAAGAAGCGGATTCAGAGGACGCCCTCGACAACAACAACAACAACAACAACAGTAGGTGCGTGAACATCAGCACGACTACCCTGAATGTCAGATATGCTACAGGCACCATCCAGGAGGCGCACGTGTTTACTGGTGGCGCTATGAAGAGAACGATCAGGAAGAGAAGGAGGTGAATGTCAGATATGCTACAAACTGGTATGCTGATAGTGCAGCAACAAATCACATTACAGGTGAACTTGAGAAGTTGACAACACGGGAGAAGTACAACGGAGGTGACCAAATTCGCACGGCAAGCGGTTCTGGTATGAATATCACTCACATTGGTAGTTCAATTGTTAAAAACCCCATGAAAATTTTGCACTTGAAAGATGTCTTGCATGTTCCTCAAACATCAAAAAAATCTTGTTTCCGTTCATCGATTCACCCTTGATAACAATGTTCTCATAGAATTCTACCCTTATTTTTTCTTGGTTAAGGATTTGAGAACAAGGAGAGTCATTCTTAGAGGACGGTGCGTGGGAGGCCTCTACCCACTCATATCATCATCATCATCTTCATGGTCCAACAAACAAGCCAACATTGTCACCAAGCCATCATCATCAAGGTGGCATAGTCGTTTAGGTCATCCATCTTCAGTCATAGTTAAATATGTTCTTAGCAAAAATAAACTCTCTTATGAGAATAGTGTTGAGTCAGTTTGTGATCCGTGTCAACAAGCAAAAAGTCATCAATTACCTTATCCCATCTCTACTAGTGTGTCTACTGCTCCTCTACAACTTATATTTTCAGATGTATGGGGGCCAGCCCCTACTTTAGTTGGGAGATTTTCTTATTATGTAAGCTTTATTGATGACTATAGTAAATTTAATTGGATTTATTTGTTAAAGAAACGGTCCGATGTCTTCCAAGTCTTTATCAATTTCCAAAATCTTGTTGAACGCAAACTGAACTCTAAAATCATTGCTATGCAAAGTGACTGGGATGGTGAGTATGAAAAATTGAACTCTTTCTTCCAAAAACTTGGCATATCACATCATGTTTCTTGTCCTCATGCTCACCAACAAAACGGATCTGCTGAAAGAAAGCATCGTCATATAGTTGATATGGGGCTTGCATTGCTCGCAAATGCATCCATGCCACTTAAATTTTGGGATGAAGCATTCTTAACTGCTACATATCTTATCAATTTGCTTCCAAGCAAAGTTATCAAATTTGAAACTCCTATTACACGACTCCTTGGTGTCACACCAAACTACACATCTCTTCATGTTTTCGGTTGTGCATGTTGGCCCAACCTTAGACCCTACAATACACGCAAACTTGCTTTCCGCTCAAAAAAGTGTGTCTTTTTAGGCTATAGTCCCATGCATAAAGGGGTCAAATGTCTTGATGTTCCTAGTGGTAGGGTCTACATATCCCGAGATGTTGTTTTTTATGAGTCCGTGTTTTCGTTTGCATCACTTCATCCAAATGCCGGTGCACTTCTTTGCAAGGAGATTCTTCTTCTTCCTTCACATCTTCGGTCCTTTGATCATGGGGGCGACAATTGTTCTAATCAAAGTGACGATATTTCTACTGGTACTTGCTCTTCTCTGTTGCCTGTGCAGGTCTCTGGAGAAAACAGGGCTCAAAATGATCAAAATCCTGAAAATATAGCTCAAATTGATCCTATATTGCATGCTGAGGAAGAAGACGAACCTGGCACGGACGACGAAGGCGATCCGGCGGCACCTGAAACTCCTGTGCGCGTGCAGACCTCGGATCGTGCGAGCAGATCCGCCTCGGATCGTGCCTCTGTCAGTTGCGGCAACGAATTAAGGGAGGGCCACTCCCGCTCCGCCACCTCAGCAACAGGCGGCACCAGTAGCGGGGCCAGATCCCCCTCGCCTCGCGTGCGCCTGCAACCACGGTCGGGCAGCGGATCTGTTGTGCCGGCCCGGGCGGTTGGCCCTCGTGTGCGTACCGGGGAGGCGGCCACACCAGCGGCTACAAGATCATCTGCGCAGGAGGCGACAGATTCTCTTGTGTCAGCGCATGCAGACTCGCCAGGATCTTCTGTGGCCAGTATTCCTGAGATCCAGCCAGCAGCTTCTTCACGGGTTATGACACGTCTACAGAAAGGTATTCGGAATCCTAAAATAAGAAAAGGTGGAACTATACCATATGGAATGTTGTGTATTTCAGGAGAACCAACAACGTTGAGTAGTGCACTTGACGATCCTAAGTGGAAGAAGGCAATGGATGAGGAGTATTATGCACTTATGAGGAACAAAACCTAGCATCTTGTACCAAACCAAAAAGGCAAAAATATCATCGATTGCAAATGGGTGTACAGAATTAAAAAGAAGGCAGATGGCTCCATTGACAGGTATAAGGCACGTCTAGTTGCAAAGGACTTTAAGCAACATTATGGTATTGATTATGAGGACACTTTTAGTCCTGTTGTGAAAGCTGCAACTATCAGACTTGTGCTAGCCATTGCGGTATCTAAGGGTTGGAGCCTAAGACAGCTAGATGTACAGAACGTGTTTTTGCATGGTGTTCTGGAAGAGGAAGTGTTTATGAGACAACCACCTGGATATGAGGATAAGAAGTTACCACAATATGTTTGCAAGCTTGATAAGGCACTCTATGGTCTAAAACAAGCACCCAGAGCATGGTACTCCAGATTAAGCTTACAATTGAAATATCTTGGTTTCATTGCCTCTAAAGCTAACATGTCTTTGTTTACTTATAACAAGGCTGGAGTAGTCATCTCTGTGCTTATATATGTTGATGATATCATAGTTGCAAGTTCTTCACAAAATGCTACTAATGCACTTCTACATGACTTGAGCTCAGAGTTTGCCTTGAAAGACCTAGGTGACTTGCATTTCTTCCTCGGGATTGAAGTCAGAAAGACTCAAGATGGTATTGTGTTAAATCAGGAGAAATATATCATTGAGTTTTTGTCTCGCATGGGAATGAAGAATTGCAAGCCAGTACCTACACCTTTATCTTCCCCAGAAAAACTCTCAGCATATGAAGGTGAGCCACTTCAAGAAGAAGAGAGCACAAGGTATAGAAGTACTGTGGGAGCATTACAATATTTAACTCTCACACGTCCAGATATCTCATTTGCTGTTAATAAGGTTTGTCAATATCTGCATGCTCCCACTTCTGTACATTGGTCAGCTGTCAAGAGAATTGTAAGATATGTGAAGCATACTATGGGAACAGGACTTCATTTCAAACGTTCTAGCTCCTCTCTTGTGAGTGCATTCTCTGATGCTGACTGGGCAGGATGCGGTGATGATAGAAGATCAACTGGAGGTTTTGCAGTGTTCTTTGGGTCCAATCTTATTTCTTGGAGTGCTAGAAAGCAAGCAACTGTGTCTCGATCAAGCACGGAAGTTGAATACAAGTCCTTGGCGAATGCAACTGCTGATATCATTTGGGTTGAATCACTTCTTGAGGAATTGGGGATCAAGAAAAATCGTATCTCATGTTTATGGTGTGATAACTTGGGAGCAACATACTTGTCTGCAAACCATGTGTTTCATGCAAGGACAAAGCACATAGAAATTGATTTTCATTTTGTGCGAGAAAGGGTTGCAGCAAAGAAACTTGAAATACGGTTTATTCCCTCTAAGGATCAAGTGGCAGACGGCTTTACAAAGGCTTTGCCAGCAAGACCATTTGAGGAGTTCAAGAGTAATCTTAATCTAGGATAGTTAAAATTAAGGGAGGGTGTTAGAGAATATTGTTCCATGTAAACTCCGACTCCTTTCCTTTTACGTATTCTACTCAAACTCCTTGTAATCTTCCTTGTACGCCAAGGCTTGGCTTCGGCCATCATCAATATATACAGACCGCGGCTCCCCTCGAGGGAGTAGGAACACTTATTATCTTACAGAGGTTGGTGCTCGAAGGGTTAGTTTGATCATTCATGTAACCTGAGTTTGACATGTAAGGACTGAGCAATCCATCCACTGCTCATCGCAACCTCATAAATGCCATGTAGTGTGCGCTTTATGAGGTCCGCCGTTGTACTCTCTTTCCTTTTATTAATGAAATGATATGCCCCGCGCATATTCGTGATTTTTTCAAGTAGTCCTTCCAATTTCCCAATCATGCTTCCTCTTTGGTTTGGACTGCTAACCGCTGCACGGCCGCCGGGCCAAATTGTTTGCTGCCGCACGGAACGTCTGATGCTATTGCGCGCCACTGCAACCGCCTACATGACGAGCCGACAACAATATGCGCCGAGCTGCCATGTTTTCATGTATATTTTGCTTTCATTTTGAAATTTGGCCCCACCACTGTTCCTTTTATGCATGGTGGCTTCATTCATTGTTGCGCATGTTCATATGGCCGGCCTATCTGCCGAGGTTGTGTGGGCGAAGAGGTCAAGTGTATGCTTGTACTCATGCGTATGAAGGTTGGTTCATGTACTACATTTACCTTGCGTACAGCAACTTGATCTTGACGCAGTGATTGTTCCCCGCTTCCGTTACGTACGTACGATATTTTCACAGAAGCGAGAGGCCTGATTTTACAGTTGTGGCCCATACCGAATGTCAGATCAGTTTTCTTTTTTTGAATTGTTTGGATTGCTTACCGCATGTGTCATGTGGCAAATGTCAGATCAGTTGGATGGTAACAAACGTCGTCCATTTGTTTTTTTTTTCACGCAAATTTGTTGGTACGTAGTACTTGTCGACTCGTGTACAACATTCAAACCCACAGTTGCATGGAAGCGTAGCGATAGCAGCATAACGATGTATGCGCCGCATGCACAGGTGAGAACAGAAGACGTACGGTTCTTGGAAAACGGAACAATTCCGCCGCGCCGCGGAAACTCCATTGATTCTTTGACGTAAATGTTTCCTCGGGAAGGAGGACACGAGCCGGCCGGCGAACGGTGAGCTTCTCGATGGTGGAGTCTCCACGCATTTATTTTTCGAAGCCCAAGAGTCTACAGGTCTCTTTCATCTGCAATATGGCTGGCCATATATACGGCCGGCAGCGGGCTGCAGCGCTCTGAGTTGTTGGATCGGCTTCCTCCTCACAAACCACATGTTGGGCACCATGCCGCCGCAGCATGCTCCCGAGCTCAAGGACGTCGAACATCTCGTGGAGGCGATCCTCATCCGCCTCCCGCCCGACGAGCCTGAAACCTTTCTTCGCGCCTCCCTCGTCTGCAAGCCGTGGTGCAGCCTCCTGTCCGACCATGGCTTCCGCAGCCGCTACCGCGCCTTCCACAAGACAGCCCCCATGCTCGGCCTCTTCCACAGTGAGTACCGCTTCGCCCCCTTCATCTCCACCACCAAGTTTCTCCCGCGCAATCCCCGGCACAACTATTCCCATTTTATGGCCGACTGCCGCCACGGCCGCATCCTCTTTGAGAACAAGCACTCCCTGGTCGCCTGGGACCCCATGACGGGCAACACCACGAAGCTGTCGCTGCCACAGAGGGATGATGCAGCAACAGTTTTTTCGAGCGCAGGTGTGCTTTGTGCCGTGCGCGGCTGCGACCACGGGGCTTGCCACTTGGGCCCATTCTTCGTGGTCTTCCTCACCCTTGACAATGACGAGGCTGTGGCTACGGCCAACGTTTACTCGTCCGAGACAAGCACTTGGAGCTCTCCGTCCTCCCTTCACCTAGGTTTTTTTGAATATGAACTCTACTTGTCTACCATCACCACATTGCTCACCGGTGACGCGCTCCATTTTCTCTTTGTGCGCGACTATCACGCTGGTATTCTCAAGTACGACTTGGGCACGTCTTGCTTGTCGGAGGTTGAGCTGCCGCTGGAGATTCTGGTCACTGACTACATTCACTCTCCTGTCCTCATTGCATCGGAGGAGGACGATGGTCGGCTGGGGATTGCAGATCTGGACGAGGAAAACCTCGGCCTCTCCTTGTGGTGGAGGGAGGTGGGTCCCGACCAAGTTGCAGCATGGACACAACCAACAGTCATCAACCTCAAGAATCATCTCCATCTAGGTGATCCAGAGGCACGACGTCAGTTGGTTGGCTCTATTGAAGGCACGGCCATAATTTTTGTAATCACAGATCTTGGCACCCGCAAGATTGATCTCAAACTACTAAGTTCAGAGAAGCTGAAGCTGACTAGAGAGTTTTCTGGATCTGACGATGATTTATGGCATCTTGTTCCGTATTTTAGCTTTTACAATCCACCAGGTATATATATATATGTGGTCTTTTACAGATGTTATTTGCGAGTAGCTGTTAATAAGTGATAATACTACAATTTTGTCAGTGGCACAAATAGATAAACTGGCCGATTCAGGAGAATCACTACCAGAAAGCACACTTTTCCCCACGGCCAAAAACCCACAGGAAAAGACATATAACCGTCAGGAAAATATTTCCTGTCGGCTGACCAACAGGAAAAATCCGTCGGGAATACAGTGACTGGGAAATAAGTAAATGCCTGACGGTGACCTGACAGGAAATAATTTCCTGGCGGTTTTTCCTCACCGTCACTCTCAGGAAAATGTTGCTCCGTCAGGTTTAGACAACAACTTAATCTGACATCTCCCCGTCAGGAAAAACCCGTCAGGCAAACTATATTTAGTGTCAGTAGCCGCCAGGAAAATGGCATCGCATCACATATATGGACAGCCGACAGGAAAACGTTGTAGCCCACAGAAAATTGAGTTGAAGGTGACTATCCATTCGTTTAATCAATACAAATTCACCATGATATGTCAATGACAGCCAAGCATCCAAAAACGATCTGTACACGTCACATAGAAGTTCAATATATACATTTGAGCAAGAGTAACATACAACTATGTTACACACCTACAAGCCACCAACACACTACATACCACTAATTATCTGGGACACTAGCAATTTACATGGATAGTAGTTTGGCCAGTAGCACTATGTTGCATCACAGTGCACAAGGCAACACACTGGTAGAAAAATACATGGGGACTACTACAGGAAAACATCACTTACATATCACTTCACACAAGTGAATGCAACAAAAGGTAAGCAACTAAGTTTCGCTAGTGGCATATGGTACTACTACACACATCCAAAATACAAGAAAGACCATTAGTTGACATGGAAGTAGACTAGTGAGATCCTCCTCCAGAGGCACCGTCAAGATTGAAGCCACGATTGTCATCGTCACCAACAATGTTCTCACCATCGTTTGTTGCCTTCAATATTGTCATGCCCGACCTCATGGTCCATAGGGCCATCGCCTGAACTAACATGGGATGAATTGGTGTTTCCCTACGAAGTCATACACAGCTTGATGAGAACATGCACATAAGAACACATGATTTGAAGATATTTCAGTAATCTCCAACATTTTATAACAGGGCAGGTCTTGCTTTCAAAGTAACCAGATTTACAATATTACAATTAATTTCAATAGAAGCAAGCTGCACTTAGTTCTGCTTACATCTCTGGCTTCTGTTGTGCTACACGTTTGTTTCTTTTATCTAAAATCTAAGATCTCATAGTTGCATACACCAACAAACATAGTAAAATATACAAGGTTTACTACTAGCAGAAAGGAACATGACTAAGCTTGGTGAATAACCACTTAATTAAATGGATAACTTACAGCCAAAGAATTACAAATTCCTAACCATGATATGAAAAGGAAAAACCAATCTACAGCTTATTTAGCATGCTGGTACACATTAATACAAAAGAAACATCTACAAATACTCCTAGCTTGAACCAACAAGACAAGCTCCAGCTAATCAGAACTTAAAAAATATGCTATAAATGATAGTCACAGCAAACTTGGCTAACTACCGAAGAGACCAGCAAAAGGTTAATGTAGAAGATTGTGTGGACCGATGCAAGGTTCCCATTTTATAGGCAATCAACAAGCAAGAGGTTTTACTAGCAATAAATGATAGGCTTCACTAGCAGTAGGCAATCAACAAGTAGTAAGTTTCACTAGCAAGCAGAGAGTCAACAAGCAGTAGGATGTACTGACCTGTGTATGAGCATTAGATTGACCCTGAAGGAACCACTCCGGTAGCTCTTCTCCCATCTTTGCAAAAAGCATCTACCAAGAATAAAGTATACAATGGATTAAGGTAAAGCATATTTATTCAAACTAAAACAAGGATTCTAGTAAAGGATATTTACATTACCTTGAACATTTGGTCATGAATTTCTGTTTTCCTTTTTAGACTCTCATCTGTACTACGCAATTGTTCATTCTCTTGGATAGCATTCCGGTAAGCAGTGGAAATAGATGGCTTCAGATTTGTTGCCCTGGCAGCAGAAAGAACAACAGCTTTCTTCACAACACCAGATGCAATCGCTACACGGCCATGAGGCATGCCACCCGATGTGTTGTACAAGACCCTTTCATCCAAATCTATGTCCTGCCAATTCTCTGGATATGCTACCTTCATACCAGTAGAATAATCATCCTAGAACAACAACAATAAACTCATGTTGCACATAAATGACAAGCTAACACAAAAAAAGGATAGGAGACCGAACATACAAGGCGTTTTTGTGCTTTCTGGCTGCTGATTGCACCACTATTGCCATTTTCATCATGGTTTTTCATACCAGATTTCATCACAGCATATGTGTTCATTATTCTCAGGTCCAAACTTATGTTCCTACAAGTGCAATCAGATAGTTAAGTGAAAGCATGCTACAGCCACTAAGGATAAGTTGTAGTGAAACGTATATTCAGTTGATGTCTTACCAAAAATTGCCTATACTCCGTGAATGGTCGTGAACCTCCGTGACTTTGAGCAACATCTTCAGATTGCAAGCGGGATTTTTGGCCTCTACACCTTGCTTCCTTGAAATCTTTTGAGCACCAATAACTACAAATGTGAGGCCATACAGTAGGACTAAACCAATCAACTGAGAAATGACAACAACTAATAATTAGGTAACAGCCAAGACAAAATCCTATTTATGTGCAAATTACCACGTCTCATCTTCACATGCATACACTACATATCCAGAAGGCACATAGCTAGTAAGGGTAAATATTACATGGACATTAACCGTTCCAGTTTTTCAATAACTTGACAATGGGATTGGTAACATCACACATAACAGTACCACCCAAACTCATACAAAGAGCAGTGCCATTTTTTGCGACATCAAAACTGAAAAATCAATACAGTTCAAAGGAAAACAAAGAAAGCTATTCTCACGCATAAGACTGATCTTTTCACCAATGAGCCAACAAAAAAAAAGAGAGTTGGCCTTGCTGTTGTCAGACCTAGATTCTAAATAAATTATATAAGCAAGTGAATCAAGACATATATCACGTATTTTTTGATTTTGACTACCAAGGCCCAGACTTACCACAACAAATGGAGTAGTTGTTCTGGACAAAAGGAGAGATGACGCAGTTCCCGGATGAAATGGATCCTGCGAAATGAGGTGAACAGAGTAGCAGCAGGTCAGCAAGATTTCTACAACTACCTGCGAAAATGGATGACCAAAAAGAAGAAATAAAGGGAAGGAGCAGGGCAGAGGGGTGGAGCAAAGTTACCTTGACGAGGTGGGAGAAGATGGGAGGCGATGGGGTCGGGAGAAGGGAGACCGGTGGTGGTGGGGTGTATTCGGTGATGGGGCGGGAGAGAGGAGACCGGAGACCGGCGGTGGTGGCGGGGAGGGCCGCGGTGGAGACCAGCGGTGGTGGTGAGAGAGGGCGGCGATGGAGGTGGGTTGGGGCGGCGCTGCAGGTGTGGTAGGGGCGGCGGCAGTAGGAGGGCGGCGGCGGTGGTGACAGGCCGTGGAGGTGTGACTGGATCGGGGGCGGCGGCGGCAGCACTGTGGAGTCGTGGTGGTGGTGAGAGGAAGCGGCAATGGAGGTGGGATGGGATGGGGGCGGCGGCAGTGGGGGGCGGCGAGGTGTGGCTGGATCGGGATCGGGGGCGGCGGCGGCGGCTGGACTGTGAAGGCTCGATGTGAGCCGGGAGGGGATGAATGGGGAACTTTTCGTTTTCTTTCTCATTTTTTTTAATCTCCCGTGGGCTTTTACGCACAGGAAAATGGAACCCGCGCGAAGCTTCCTGTCTTCGGCCCGTGAACCTTCTTCTCTATTCGCGCGAGAGATACAATTTTTCCGCGCGCATAGCAATTCTTTTGGCGCGAACACGGGCTTGTTTTGGACGGGCTGGGCTGACTCTTTTCGTGTGGGCCGACTCACAGGCCAATGTATTTTCCTGTGAGTGCCATCCTACCCTACAGGAAAATGAGCTATTTTTCTCGCTGCCAGGAAAAGCCCGCCAGGAAAATACATTTTTCTGTGAGGTGCTTCGGGCCTCACAGGAAAATTGGTGACCGTGAGGAAAACTTCAGTTTCTGGTAGTGAATGTGAAACAGGAAGCAGCAACGAGGAATCAGGAGAAGTGAAGCTAGAAGCAGCGATGATGGACATGAAATAAACCGATAGATGCTGGGAGCAGCGATGATGAATCAGGAGAAAGTGAAGCTGGAACCAGCGACCAGGAAATGGAAGAAACTGATGCTGGGAGTAGCGATGATCAATGATTATGATGCAACAGGAAGTGCAGCTGGGCACAGCCATGACGAAGAATAAACCTCGAAGGAATTAGGTCATCTTGTCTACTATTTTGGTATTGGTTTTCGTTCTAGGTTAGTTGTAATTATTGTTTCTGAAGATGGCAGAAACATTTCGGTGACGCAGAGTCCGAGCATTGTCCTTGCAGATCTCATCCGGTTCTATTATGCTCTGTTTATTTTCAGTATTGCTAATAGCAACTAGTATATTATTGGCAAGCTCAGAATTTAAAACTTAACCATGAAACATCCAGGTCTGTGCGTTCAAACACTTATGTTATTATTGTTTGTTGCACTGAGTAAGCGACTGCATGTACATGCATATAACTCCTAGAGCATGGTTCTACTGGCTCTCTAGCAGTACTATTCAACACGGAATATAATTAAAAATCTATCATGAAACATCTAGGTAAGAATATGTGCATTGCAACAGGGTGTTTCAGGTATCTTGCCAAATTATCTTCCCGGCAATTATTTGATCAAATGATGCTCCCAAGGAGGTATACATGACTTGATGTGTGCCTCAAAAATGAACACGAGCTCCCTTTACTAGTTTGGTGCAAATTGGCTGGGTTCCCAACACGATGTTCTTTCATTAGTACAGAAGCCTGTGAAGCCCCATTTAACCCGCCACTGGAGGCCGCCTAAGAAAAGCTTGTCCTGCAACCAGTTCCTGTACTTTCTTCAGGATTCACGTTCAAGTTCAGGCCATCCATGTAAACTATGGCCTGGAACAGCTTGACTACTAATAATCATGGTACTACTACTACTTGCTGTACTTCGACCTGTAGCTCTCAAGTCTGGGCAGTTTGCTGCAAACCGCGTCACTCCACCTTTGCAGCTCCCGCATCGGAGGGCATCACGCGCTAGCACTGCTGCCTTCGGAAAGTCAATGAAAATTCAGTTTACAAAATCGACCAGACAGAGATGTGCAGTGAGGTGTCTGCATGGACTGTTGCAGAGAATGAAATAGTTGATAAGGCAAAAGACTTAGGAATTTCATTGGGGTCAAATGAGAACGAGGTTGTGAAATCTGTAAACGATTTTTTAGACTTAGAAGCGGAGAGGGCTTCAGAAATAATTCGCAATCTTGCATCTGTCAAACCCATGAATGACAATGACATGAAAAATTTAGGAATGGTTGCTCTTGAAAATATATGTAACAATCTCTTGCCTAGTGCGGAGGCCGAAGATGAGGAGGGGTCGGAGTAGAAGTGGAAAATTTATCTTGCTTCTACAGTTCGTAGAAGCGCTAGAGTTAAGCTTAAGAAAAAATTCCATAATGATCTATGAAAAAGAATCTTTTGGAATAGCAAATGTCTAACTGACTTGGCTAAACGAAGGTTCTTGCGGAGACAACGATAGAGCAACACTTAGACTTTATTGCGCTTTTGGAAACAAGACGAGATAACTTTACCTCTCAGTTCCTTGCAACTCTCTCCGAAGGAATTGATTTTGACTCGCACATCTTACCTCCTGGAGGAAGATCCGGTGGGATTTTACTAGGGGTTCAAGTGTGAAACGCTTGAGGTGCTTAATATGGTTCGGGGAGATTTTACGGTTAAGTTTCGGGTGAGATCAAAATTGATGGTTTCCAATGGTCTCTTGTAGCTGTATATGGGGCAGCACAACCTGAACTCAAACCACATTTTTAGCCGATTTGATGTGGATCTGTGGAGATGAAACCCTGCCAACCCTAGTCGGGGGGGGGGGGGGTGGATTTTAATATAATTCGGAGGAGAGATGAGAAGAATAATGACAATTTTGATGGATGTTGGTCTATGATGTTTAACATGATTATTTAGAGTCTTAATTTGAGAGAAATTGAGCTCATCCGTAGACAATTTACATGGGCCAATTCGTTGCCCTCTCCGACTTATGGAAAGATGGATAGGGTACTCGCTAGTGTGGATTGGGAACAAAAGTACCCTTTTGTGTCGGTTCATGCGATGCAGAGAGCGATTTCAGACCACACACCACTTCTTGTAGACTCGGGAGAGGCTACCCATGTTGCAAATAAAAATGCTTTCTCCTTCAAACTAGGTTGGCTCGAGAAAGAAGGCTTTTTAGAGGTCATTGCACGTGAATGGGCCAAGCCTGTTAGTGCAGAAACTAGTATTGAGAGATGGCAAAATAAAATTAGACATCTCAGAAGGTTAGGCCAGAAATGAGAGCGGGATTTACAAACAAGAAAAGAGCGTCTCACTCAATTAATTGAAGCACTAGACTTAAAAGCTGAAGGCACTCTTCTTTCGGTTGATGAGCAAAGAACCAAGTCCGATGCTGAGCAAGGCCTATGAGCTCTTCTGAGAGAGGAAGAGCTCAAGTGGGCTTTGCGTGCTAAAGTGCTTATGGTTGTCCAAGGAGATGACAATACACAATTCTTTCATATGGTTGCAAATGGTAAACATAGGAAGAAGAAAATCATACAGCTTGAGCAAGATGAGGGGACAATTGTGGGGCATGAGAATCTGAAAGCTTATATCTCTAATTACTATAAACAACTTTTTGGGCCTCCGGATACAAGCACGATGGAGCTAGATGAATATGGTATTGGAGATATACCTCAGATACAGGCAGAGGAGAATTATATTCTCTCTGCACCGTTTACTGAGAAAGAGGTTCTGAATGCAATATCACAAATGAAACCGAATAAAGCACCGGGACCAGATGGGTTTCCAGCTGAATTCTATAAGAAATGTTGGCATATTATTAAGGATGATCTTATGCCTATGTTTCATGATTTCTTTAACGGTCATTTAGAGCTGTTTCATCTTAATTTCGGTACAATTACGATGTTGCCAAAGAAAGAAGAGGTAGTTTGGATCAAACAATTTAGGTCCATATGTCTTTTTAACGTGAGTTTCAAAATTTTCACAAAGGTTGGAACCAATAGATTAACGCATATTGCTCATTCGGTGGTACAACCGAGTCAGACAGCGTTCATGCCAGGGCGACACATACTTGAAGGGGTGGTCGTGTTGCATGAAACGCTTCGTGAGATTCACTCGAAGAAACTAGATGGGGTTATCTTTAAAGTGGATTTTGAGAAGGCATATGATAAAGTTAAGTGGCCTTTCTTTCAGCAGGCAATACACATGAAAGGATTTAGTGAGGCATGGTGGAACCAAGTGGGTACCCAAGTCCAGAAGAGTAGTGTCGGAATCAAGGTTAACGATGATATTGGTCATTATTTTCAGACTCACAAGGGGTTGAGACAAGGGGACTCCATGTCTCCTCTCTTGTTTAATACAGTGGCCGATATGTTGGCCATTCTTATTGGCAGGGCCAAGAAGCATGGTCATGTGGAGGGGTTAGTTCCTCATCTAGTTGATGGAGGAGTATCCATTTTATAGTATGCTGGCGACACTATCTTATTCATGGAACATGATAAGGCTAAGGCACGTAATATGAAACTTATTTTATGTCTCTTCAAACAATTGTCTGGCTTAAAGATAAACTTTCACAAGAGCGAGTTGTTTTGTTTTGGGAAGGCCAAAGGCGAGCAAAACACTTATAGACAATTCTTCGGATGTGAATTAGGTGCCTTGCCATTCAGTTATTTGGGAATACCGATTCATCATCGTAAGTTATCCAATAAAGAATGGAAGTGTATCGAAGATCGAATAGAAAAAAAACTTAGCTGCTGGAAGGGCAAGATTATGTCATATGGAGGTCGGCTAGTGCTGATTAACTCGGTACTGACTAGTATGCCGATGTTCCTACTTTCGTTCTTAGAAATTCCAAAAGGGGTTTGGAAGCGACTTGATTTCTTTAGATCTCGGTTCTTCTAGCAGTCTGATGAGGCCAAGAGAAAATACCGTCTCGCACGATGGGATATCATTTGCCGACCAAAAGACCAAGAGGGTCTCGGTATTGAGAACTTAGAAATTAAGAATAAATGCCTTATGAGCAAATGGCTCTACAGGTTAGAGACAGAGCCGGAGGGTATGTGGGCACAAATTATGCGCAATAAATATTTACAGTCAAAAACGCTCGCCCAGGTTACCATGAGACCAACTGACTCGCCATTCTGGAAGGGACTTATGAGAACGAAGGACTTGTTCTTTCGTAGGGTCAAACTCTTGGTTGGCAATGGGATATCAACAAGATTTTGAGAGGATACGTGGTTAGGAGAGACGCCCCTGGCCGTTCAATATCCCACCTTTATAACATTGTGCAACGTAAGGAGGATTACGTAGGCACAATTTTCCAAACAACTCCCTTGAATATTTAGTTCAGACGTGCGTTAGTTGGTGAGAGATGGAATGCCTGGATGCATTTGGTTCGGAGATTGATTGATGTTCAACTCTTCGACCATCCGGATTCGACAAAATGAAAATTAGCTAAAAAATGGGATTTTTACGGTGAAATTGTTCTATATGGATTTGATCAATTCTGGCCCAATCTCAAGATCGTTGCATATTTGAAGGGTTAAGGTTCCTTTGCGTATTAAAATTTTTATGTGGTTCGTCCACAAGCAAGTAATACTCACTAAGGACAACTTAATCAAGAGGCGACGATGGGTAGGTAGTTCGCGGTGTTGTTTTTGTGATCATGATGAAACAATACAATATTTATTCCTTGAATGCCCACTCGCCAAATTGCTTTGGAGAACGATTCATATAGCCTTCAACATTAATCCTCCAGTTGACATTGCGTCGTTGTTTGGGACGTGGTTATAAAGCTGGGGTTGAACAGACTACTGCGGCTTGTATTCGGATTAGAATATGTGCGCTTTTGTGGGCTATATGAAACTGTAGGAATGATATAATTTTTAACAGACAACACACTTTAACTTTCTTGCAGGTCATCTTGAGAGCTACCGCTTGGATCCGTACGTGGTCATTACTCACTCCTATGGACTCCAGGGAGCCTTGGTTTACTGGGTGCAACCAGTGGGAGATGGTAGCACATGCTATATTCAATCGATTCGGATGGCGGTCGCATAACAGGATAGGAGTCTAGAGAGCTTATCCTTCATATTATCGTATCGGTTGTGATAGTCAGCATGTACTTTTCTTTTTGCTTTTGATTCGCTTCGTTTGCGAGCTGTAATACTCTTTTGACTTTTTGATACTTTGTGAATTTTTAATAAGATAGCTGCATGCATCATTATTATGCAGAGGCCGGGGGAACACCTTCATTTCCAAAAAAAGGACTATTGCAGACCTATCAATCTGCTATCGTGGCTTTCTGGTCTCCAGACCATTAACCAGTTGCACAAGATGAACATGGTTTTATGCCAAAAGGAAAATGTGAACATGGTTAGTTAGCTGTAACGAGGGACTTGCAATAAGTGTTGTACAATATGTGTGAATCTGCAAAGATATCATGAGGATTTGATGCTGTAGAGATGAACATTTCACAATATCAAAATATTTTACTAAAGCTCGTACTATATAGCACCTCTCGTGCAGTACTGCCATTCATGCAATGTAGAATCCGATGCTAGTTTATAAGAGAACATATCTAGTGCACCGGTTCAATTGATGCACGGGATGCACCAGTAATATCTTAGCCCTTGGATATGAATCCAAAGGATTGGAGCAGTCTGAAAGATAGAATGATGAAATATTTGCAAAATAGAGCTCGTACTGTGCTGAAATCAACCCGCACTCTATCCTCGTGGGGCTCTCTTCGATCATTGAAACAGTGTCATTTGTTTCTTTTCTCAAACATAAACATGGTCATACATGTTGATCCTCATGCCCGAATTCAGCTTTTCTTTGACCAATTTTTTTATTTTAGCAAGATGTTGGCAACAAGGTCAACATTGAATATATTTTCTTGACTTTCAAACTTAACAACAAAATTTGTAAAAGTTTACTTTTACTGAAACTGAATTGTATTATATAATTTTGTAACCCTCGCTCTCCCCCACACGTCGGTCCCACATACACTTTTGCCCCAAATAGAGTATTTAAGTTTCAAAATGTAAAAATCAAATCAAATCTCAAAAACATATTCAACATTGATCTTGTATCAACGATCTCATCAAGACAAAGATGATGGTCAAAACGGAACTGAAACCAGACATTCAGTTCAAATTATATGACCATTTTTGTGTTTGGGCCAAAAAATTAAATCCACAGATTTATTGATGGGAGAGTGTTGTGGAGTGTGGGTCAAATGCAATAAACTATAAGGGTGCTTCTGTAAAAATGATGTAGTACAACTTATGACGTAATTTGGCCCATTGTCCCTTCATCTAATGGTTCAAAATGCACTGATGCATCCGGTGCATCAATTGGGCTGGTGCACCACACACGTTCTCCAGTTTATAAATATAATCACTATCAGACAAGTTCAGAGATAAGTCGAATACCTCTCATGCAGTATTGTTTAAAGAGGCAAGTCATAAATTACTATTTGGATGAAGGATATCAGAGCGTTTGGTCGGTCGGGGCATGCGGCTCCTGAGCTGGACCTGGTTGACTTTAGCTCATGAGTCAAACTCGTTCAACCAATAACCACAGCTTTGTATGTAACCAACTTTTCTGTACTCTTTGTTGCAACCACAATTCCGAAAACCCTCTTGCATAGAATGGCTGTGATGTTTGATAGATGCCTCAACCTGAAACAAGCTTGCAGGATGCTTCGCTTAATTCATTGGTCGCCCTAGTTTAGTGTAAATTTGCTTGGTCCCAAACATGAGTTCTTTTTATTAGTCCAATGGGCGGCGAAATCCGCGTTTAACACGCCATTGGAGGCATTGTTAGAAAATTTATCATGCAACCACTTGCTGAACTTCCTCCAGGATTCATGCCCAAATCTACAGCTTGGTGGACAACTCCAGTCGTAATCCTTGTGCTAGTTGTTCTTCGACCAGTAACTCTGAAGTTGGCACTTGCACAGATAGCCATTGTACCATGCAACACCATTGGAGCATGTGCTGGCTGGAGGGGATAAGAGGAGGAGTGGTGTTACATCTACCGCAAGGCCGACGGCGGATCCCAACGGCATGGCACCGCGGAGGTTCGACGATGGGCACGTATTGGAGATGGACTTGCGCAGGAGAAGGAAGTTGTCTGGCGTCATGGTGGCGTTGATGGCAGAGAGGCCTGGCAAAGTCGGTGCATCAGTTCTGCTCTGGCAGAGAGGCCCTTGCAGCATGCGGTGCTCACTGGGAGTGTGTTAGACCGGTGTGGGACCCAATCCAGGTAGTGCTTAGATGGGACACCCGGCTTTAGATGTTAGGCTTTGATGCGATGTCTGTTTGGTATTAGGCCCGGACATTCAGCACCGCCTTCATCGAGGGGATAGGAGTAGCAACAACGTTGTCAAGTTGGTGGCTTCAAGCTTATATATTGATGTAGTATCTCTTTGTATGGTCTTTATGAATAATTAATAATATGGCTGCATGCATCGTTCAGATACAGAGACTGGGGTACATCCTTCTTTCTAAAAAAAAAAGTAACTCTGAAGTTGGCGGCAGTTGCCATAAACCACAGATCTGAAACCTGACACTCTTTCCTCGCAGCATTGGTTTCGGACACTTGGTGCAACTACGCATCAGGTTTCTCATTTGATCTGTGTCCACATAAACTGCTCAGACATGTCAATTTTGGATTCTGGTCTTCAGACCATACCCAGCAGCAGAGGATGAACATGGGTAGTTAGTCGTAGAGAGATTTGCAAGAAGTGTTGCATCATCCTAGTGAATGACCAGTTTGCAAGATACCGTGAGGATTTGATGTTGTAGATGTTGAACAAGGTTGTGCATTGGTAATATTTCACAGCATAAAATTCGTTGACCAAAGATCATATGTACCAACTCACCTGCATTTCTGTCCAGCAATGTAAAGTCAACTAGTTTAAAAGTGTCATTGCCAACAGAAAAGTTTAGTTCAGTCTTCTGTACAATAAAGAAATGTTCAATGATGATGAAAAAGTCAAATAGCCCAGCACTGTTGTTTGGTCAGGTAAATCAAATGGCATTGTTCATTTATTTGGACGATAAACGACAATCAAACAGTTTGGTTGGTCGGGAGTTGGAGCTGGTTTGATTTTTGCTCACGGGTCAAAATGATTCAACCAGTAATCTTAGTTCAAACCATGGCTTGGAACAACTTGACTAGTGCTAATCATGGTGCTACTTGCCGTACTTCGACCAGTAGCTCTCAAGCCTGGGCAGTTTGAAATCGGCAAACCGCGGCACACAACTACCGCATCGGCGGGCTGGTGCTGCTGCCTTCGGAAACCGAATGGAAATTTAGTTTACAAAACTGGCCAAACCATTAACCAGTAGTAGCACAAAATTGGCCAGATATGAAATGAGGTATATGCATGAACTCTGCAGACCTGTTAGTGTACTACTGCGGCTATCTGCGACGCCAGGGGTCCCTCAACTCTAGCACCGCAGGCCTCCCCCTCCCCCTCCTTCTGCCGCCGCGTGGGCCGTGGTGGCGGCGGGCCCGGTGCCGAAGGCACCTGGGCGGGTGGATGTGGCGCGATCTCATCTGAGGCGGCAGGGGCGGCCCCTCTTGTGAGATCCGAAGGCGGCGGCTGGGGCGGTGGCCGGAGCGGCGGCCCTGTGGACGGCGGCGGTGGCAGCGCCCCATCTGGCGAGGTGGCTGATCTGTGCGGAGATGGTGACGGCGGCGACTGCGGATCCAACGCCCCGATCGGATCCGCCGCAGGGTGGCCTTCCGCCGACCGGCGGCGCGTGGAGGGACCAGTGAGGAGATGACGGATCTCCGCCGGATTACCGACGAAGCTGTTCGTCTTCGTGGCGAGGCTCCGTTCGGTTCCAGCCAGCCGCGAGATCGGGACGACGTGGCTTTCGGTGAAAATCGCGCAAGACTGTGGTCATGGCGAATGATGGCGGCGTCTCGGACGTCGTTCCCTTCTCGAGGCATCGTTGTTGCAGGTCACGTCAACCTGATCGGGAGGTTCTGGAGAAAACCCTAGATCTGGGTCTACCGGATCGGACGATGACGACGTTTTTTATGTCGTTCTCCCTCCTGGGGGCATCGTTATCCATGGAGGCCGCACAATAATCAAAACAGAAAAAATGTTAAGTGGTTTTCCAAATGCCCAAACTTCAGATCAATGGTTTTCCAAGTGCCCAAACTTCAGAGGTACTAGCACAAATATTACCACTGGAGCTGTCCGCCAAGCAACTAGCACAAGTACAACAATAATGGCCTGAACTTGGACATGAATCCTGGAGGAAGTTCAGCAAGTGGTTGCAGGATAGGAGATTATTGTGCGGCCTCCAGAAAATTGTTAAACCTGCATCAGAAAATTTGTGTTGACATATACAGAAAAAGTAAACTGAAAACAAAAAAGTAACAAAGAAACCCAAAAATCAAAACAGAAAAGGAAAATAAATAAACCAAAGAAAGACGAAAATAAAAAATAAAATCAAAGAAACAAATGTAAAAAGAATGAAAAAAACAATGAAGGAAACAGAAAGAAAAAACAGAGAATATATAACAGAACCAAACAAAAACAAAACAAAAGGAAAAAAAGCAAAGAAAACCAAATGAAAATGAAGAAATGAGAAAGAAAAAACCAGTAAAACAAGGAAAGAAACGAAGAAAATCCATTGTTTGAAAACCCAGTAAAACTTGTATTTGAAAGAGAGAGAAAAAGGGAGAAAACCGGTGAAAATGAAAGAAAATAGTGGAAAACCGGACTGTGTCGCCTTAAGTAGGATGCACCCTACATTTCATCAATAATCCGACACTACCATCGTGGTTAGCTACTCTGCGAATTACCAAGGAGACCCTGGATTGAGCCCCCCCCCCCCCCCCCCCCCGCTCCTTTTCTTTGTAATATTTCTTGTTTTAAGTTCGCTCCAATGGGCCGGCCCGTCACGTTAGACTTTTGACGCGAGAGCAGCTTCTGTCTCGCTTACTGCGAGACATAGCTCTCGTGTGTAGAATTCGGGAGCCGTGGTTAGTCCGGGACCAGGACGTAGGGTATTGTGGGATCCTTTTGTCAGCCGGTGACGGGCTTGTTTACTGTGTCGGCCTGCCTCCCAGTTTCACTCATGTGTGTTTAGCCACTCCTAAGCCACCTATCATGGCCCTTGTGTCGCGCATTGGGGAAGATGGGAAATTGTCGTTGTGCGTGTATCACTAAGAGCAACTCTAGCAGCCATATCGGCCGGGCCGATCTGTATAATAACCGTCAATATAATGATTTTTGGTGAAAAGACCACTCTAGCTAGCAAGCCGATCATGGAGGGCGCTTCAAATCAAGCCCGCGAGCTTCCGTATTTGGAGGTTGCGGGACATTGGTTTGGAGGGCGCTCCATGCGGCACACACGGGAGAAAAGTTTCACCTCCCTTCCCAGCTTCCCGCGGAGCCCATCTCCTCACCTTGTCAATGGTGTAGACGACCGGATGTCCATGGCATCACGAAGGGTGCCAATTAATGGCGGCCACTTGTGTGGCATTTCCCTTTCTTTGGCCACAACCACCATTTCCCTTTCTGTGGCCGGACTAGGTGCTGCTCTTGAAGGAGAGGCAACTGCCCTAATCACCGAGGAGGAGGAGTGGGATTTTCATCATTGTTCAAAAAAATTTACCATGCTTTAGGTGGGACATCCACTAATGTCTAGCTTAATGCTTAGTATAATTTCAATGGATGTCCAGCTTAATGTTTAGTATAATTTTGAGCATCGTCGCCATTGGAATCGGTACCCCGCCGCCCAAATCGTCGTCGTTAGAATCGTCCTCGCCCTAATCGCCATGGTCGTGGTCGTCTTGGCCCTCGTCGTCGTGCTTGTGGTCGTCCTCGCCCTCGCCGCGTCCATGACCAGCGGCATCGATCTCGTTGCCGCCAACCTGTTGATGATGCAAAATCGGAGAATAAATATGTAGCCAATGACATATGTGGGTCACATATGTAAAAGTAATGAAGGCTGAGATATGACAACTCTTAATTTGCACGTCGTCTCACGATCCTTCAAAAACATGGAACACACTATATGTGCGATGTAGTGACTGCGTAACTCTGCTAGAGTTGCTCTAAGCAGGTACATGCCTTCTCTCACGGAGCTATGCTTGTGGACGAGGGTGTGTGTATGGGGTTAGGGCCGCTAAGAGGAGACGTACCTTCCATCAAATCTCTCCTTCCCATTCCCGGTTTGTTCTTCTTCTCTTCGTTTTTATTCATTGTGTTGTGGTTCTTGTTATTTTGTTGCGGTTTGGGGTTGTCAGTTGTGTGGATGAGGGGATACATTTGTGTGTGTGTGTGGGGGGGGGGGGGGCAATGCTTTAGGATTCTTTTGGGCCACGAAATTTGCGAGTGCACCACCTTTGTTTGAGCGACATATTTGGGTGGTCTTTTCGTTTTCACCAGACGGGTTACACCCTATATTGATAGTGTTGTCTTGCTTGTTTCTGTAGAGGCATTGGTGGATGGACGGTCGGTCACTAGCTGGGGTCAGGTTTGTGGTTGGGTGTGTGATGATGTATAAGCAATTTTCTTTGGTTTGATATACTCCATAGAGCAACTCTAGCAGAGTTGTCATCTTTCCAGTAACTTCTAGTACTACAAGGTTGATGGAGGATACGGTACGTGGCCATGGACGACGCAGTTGGAAGCACGATATGGCAGCTACCTCTTCTTCCTTTTTATGGTGGCTTCATTCATTGTTGTGCATGTTCATATGGACGGCCTATCAGTTGAGGTTGCGCTGGCGAAGAGGTTAAGCGTATGCGTGTACTCATGCATTTGAGCCTGGTCCATGTACTACATTTACCTTACATACAACAAAACATTGTCAAAAGAAAAATACAACAAAACTTGCTCTTGACGCAGTGGTTGTTCCCCGCTTCCTACGTAAAAGCTACGTAAAAGCTACGTAAAAGCTACGTAAAAGGCCTGGTTTCACTGTTGTGGCCCATCGATAATCATCTACGTAAAAGCTACGTAAGCCTACGTAATTTTCCTAACTACTTCTCTTCGCCCCCTCCCCCTGATTTTCCAGGGGGTGGGGCCCTTCCATCCCAATCGAACCAATCCCTTGTTTCCCCGTTCTTTTTTTTAGGTGAAAACCGTAAGTAATTACACGTGGCCCATACCGAATGTCAGATCAGTCGGATGGTAAGAAACGTCGTACATTTGATTTTTGCTCTTACAGTTTTGGTACGTACTAGTACTTGTCGACTCGTGTCCAACTTTCAAACCCACAGTTGCATCTTGCATGGAAGTGCCGCATCCACAGGTTGACGGGCACGTAGGAGTACGCATGTTTTGTCATGAGTGCAACGCGTGAGAAGTGAGAACAGAAGACAGTTCCGCGTGGAAACTCTCCATTGATCTTTGACATAAATGTTTCCTCGGGAAGGAGTAGTATGCTTGGTTCAGTAATAAATGAAAATATGAAACGGGAGCAGGAGAACGCGCGGTGAGCTTCTCGATGATGGAGGAACGCATTTATTTTTCGGAGCCCAAGAGTCTACAGCTCGCTCATCTTCAATAGATGTGGCCATATATACGGCCGCGGGCTGCGCAGCTCTGGATCAGTTCAGCTTCCTCGATCGCCACCAACAACATGCTGCACACCATGCCACCGGAGCTCAAGGACATGGAAGAGCTCGTGGAGGGGATCCTCATCCGCCTCCCGCCCCACGAGCCTGAACACTTGGTCCGTGCCTCCCTCGTCTGCAAGCCGTGGTGCCGCCTCATCTCCGACCATGGCTTCCGCAGCCGCTACCGCGCCTTCCACAAGACACCTCCCATGCTCGGCTTTCTCCACACTCGCGACCGCTTTGCCCCCTTCATGTGCACCACAAAGTTTACCCCCCGCGCTCCCCGTCACCGGCACTGGCACCGCTATCGCCATTCTGTCGTCGACTGCCGCCACGGCCGCGCACTCCTTACGTACCGGGACGAGGATGAGAAGCATCACTACCTGGTCGTCTGGGACCCCATGACGGGTAACACCAGGAAGCTGCGGCATCCACAGAGGGATCGTGCAGCAACAGATTGGAGCGCAGCTGTGCTTTGTGCTGTGCACGGCTGCGACCATGGGGCTTGCCACTTGGGCCCATTCCTTGTGGTCTTTGTCGTCATTGACAGGGACGAGGGGGTTGCTACTGCCACCATTTACTCGTCGGAGACGAGCACTTGGAGCGTTTCGGCCTCCGTTCACCTAGGCTTTGACAGAGATGAACTCTACTTTTCTGGGATGCCCATATTGCTCACCGGAGACACGCTCTATTTTATTTTCACGCACGATATCGTTCTTTATCCTGGTATTCTCAAGTACGACTTGGGCACGTCTTGCTTGTCGGAGATTGAGCTGCCGCTGGAGATTCAGATTTATGCCCACCACGCTCCTGCCCTCATTGCACCGGAGGGCGATGGTCGGCTGGGGATTGCGCATATGGTTCTTTTCGACCTCTACGTGTGGTGGAGGGAGGTGGGTCCCGACCAAGTTGCAACGTGGACACAACCCACAATCATCGACCTCAAGGATCATCTCCCCAGCGATCCCCAGTTGACGCCACCAAAATGTGAGTTGGTTGGCTCTGTTGAAGGCACGGCCATAATTTTTGCAAACACAGATCCTGGCACCTAGTACTCCCTCCGTAAACTAATATTAGAGCGTTTAGAATACTAAAATAGTGATCTAAACGCTCTTATATTAGTTTACAGAGGGAGTACATGATTGATCTCGAGTTACTGAGGTCCGAGAAGCTCACGAGCGAGTTTTCTCTACCCCCTATCTGCGACGAAGTATGGGCTTTGTTTCCCTATATTAGCTTTTACGATCCACCACCCACCAGGTATATGTATGTTTATTACTTCTGTGTACTACTCCCTCCGTAAACTAATATAAGAGCGTTTAGAATACTAAATTAGTGATTTAAACGCTCTTATATTAGTTTACAGAGTGAGTACTTTATATGGGGTCTTTTATATATGGTTGTCATCTGCGAGTGGCTGTTACCTCATACTAGTATACTTTTTTCAGTGGCACCAATAAAGGAAGTGACCAATTCAGGAGAAAGTGAAGCTGGAAGATGCGACCAAGAAATGGAAGAAGCTGATGCTGCCATGCTGGGAGCAGTGATGATCGGTGAAGCAGCAGGAGGAAGTGCAGCTGGACATAGCAATGACAAAGCATAAACCTTGAAGCAACAAGGTGTTTGTTCTGTCTACTGTTTTGATATTGGTTTTCGTTCTAGGTTCTAGTAACAATTATTGTTTCTGAAGATGGCAGTAACATTACCATGATGCTGACTGCGAGCATCGTCTTCGCATATCTCGTCCAGTGCAATTATGTGCCATTTTTTTCCAGCATTGCTCACAGCAACTATCTATTATTTGCAAGCTTGGAATTGAATGAAACATCCAGGTCTGTGCGTTGAAACATCCAGGTCTGCTTTACTCAGAAAATTGGCGCATATCTTACTTCAGTATGCTGGGCCAAATAAACCTGCATTCTTTTCAGTTCAGTATTTCTGAGGTTGACCTCAATATTTAGTTCATTTTATCATTTGCCGCACTTGGTAAGCGACTGTACACATAACTCCTTGCTCATGGTTCTACTCGCTTTCTAGTAGTACTATACAATACAAAATATAATTAAAAATATATCATGAAACATCCAAGTAAAAATATGTGCATAGCAACAGGTTGTTTCAGATATCTTGCCAAAATATGTTCCAAGAAATTATTTGGTGAAATGATGCTCCCAAGAAGGTATAAATGACTTGATGGGTGCCTCAACCTGAACACAGCTCAGTTTAGTTTGGTGAAACCGCGGCACTCCACCTTCGCAGCTCTCCTGTCGGCGGGCATCGCACGCTGGCGCTGCCTTCAGAAACCAAATGAAACTTCGGTTTACAAAACTGACCAGACAGAAATGTGCAGTGAGTTGCCTGCATGAACTGTGCAGACCTGCCAGTCTACTACTGTGGCTTTCTGGTCTCCATAGCATTAACCAGTAGCACAAGATGAGCATGGTGTTCTGCCAGAAAGAAAATGTGAACATGGTTAGTTCGCTGTAATGATGTCCGGGAGACTGTGGTTCAACCAGTAACCACACCTCTGTAATTGGCTCAACTGCACTCTTTGTTGCAAGTAACCACAAGTCAGAAATCTTCTTGCATAGAATGGCAATGATGGATGCCTGCACCTCGAACAAGCTAGGAGGATGCTATGATTAATTCATTGGTCACCTCAGTTTAGTGCAAATTAGCTTAGCCCCAAGCATGTTGTCCTTTTTATTAGTCTGACGGAGGCGAAACCCACGTTTAACTTGACATCGGAGGCGGCATAAGAAAATTTATCCTGCAACTAGTTGCTGAACTTCGTCCAAATTCATGTCAAAGTTAAGGCCATTGTTGCTGTACTTGTGCTAGTTACTTGGTGGACAGCCTGGCTTATTGTACTTCGACCAGTGGCTCTGAACTTTGGAGAGTTGGCACAAACCACAGATCTGAAACCGCGTAGCTGTACCTCTCACTCGCAGCATTGGCTTCAGCACCAGCTGTAACCTACAAGTATGCAATCTGGTTAGATCTATTTATAACAACATTTTTCTGGCTCCTTTTCATTAATTGCTCAACGGTGATTTGTGTGCACATAACCAGCAGGGGAGTCCAACAGGTTCTGCTTATGGAATGGTGAAACTAGACATCTAGGTAAATAAGGTCATTTCTCTCGGATCACACGACACTTCTTGCAAATCTCAGTACACAAAATACGACGGAAGTCCAACAGGTTCTGCTGAGGGCACAGCTCAATAAGCCCAAGAAAATAAAATCAATGAAGCAGCAAATCATCTGCGCCAAAAGGCGACTAATCCGGCTCCGGAGGTGGCTGAGTGAGCGGTGGCGACAAGCGAAGGGCCATCGAGCGAAGGTCCGCGATGAAGGCGGTGATGGCGTCGTGGTCCAGGGGGCGGCTAAGCGACCGCCAGAGCTGCAAGTAACTGTCGAGCAGCTTTGTAAATATGAAAAAAGTAGATCCAGGTGATTCTCAGTTTCACTTTCACATTTTCTGACGTGTACATTGTATTCCCGTGTGTGATTTACTTTCTTAAGATTTCCAGTATATAAGCTGGTCTATTTTGCAGTTGTGTTCAAATTCGGAACTGGTTTGACTATCGGAACTGGAGTACATCATTAGATTATGGCAGAGTTATCAACTAACCACAAGAGATAACCCTGAGCTTAAACATTGTGCTATTTATCAACTAACCACATGAGCTTTATTATTTATAGCATGTCATTTCTTTTATTAATAACATGGCATTTTTTATTTTAAAGTGGATGGCATTTTTGTGATTAAAAGGATGACATTTTTATTTTTAAGAGCACGGCGTTTTTATTTTAAAAGAGCATGGTATTTTTTTTACCATCTCACATGGCAGCTTTATTATTTATAGCATGACAATTTCATTATTAATAACATGCCATTTTTTATTTTTAAGAGGATGGTATTTTTTGTTATTAAGAGTATGGCAATTTCATTTATTGAGAAGATGACATTTTTTGAATTTAAATGGCTTGGCAGTTTAATTACTAAGAGCATGGCATTTTTATTAATAATAGGGTGGCACTTTTAAAATTGAGATGATGGCATTTTTTTATTGGCATGCAGCTTTATTACTAATAGCATGGCATTTATATTATTAATATAATAGGGATGGCATTTTTATGCCATTGTGATGATGTCATTTTTATTATTTGAGAGGATGACATTTTTTTTATTGCCAGTTTTCCCTCTTTTTGTACACGAGATTTTGGTGATGATTTTGCCAATTTGTGGTATTTTTTTCGGTTTCTATTTCTTTTTCACAAAAAAATGTTTGCAGGAAAACAAATAGGATCATTTTTTCAAATAAAAGAGGGGACATAATTGGTGTAGAGATATGGGCTGTTTTTCTGGCCCAGGATGGGGTTTACGCTGGCTCTGTGGTCTCGGAGATCAAAGATGGCATGTCGAATATTTTTTTTTCTCGGGTCAAGTTTATTCGTCGGCAGTCTAATGTTTTAGCTCATAATTTAGCTAAATCGTGTTTGAGCTGTAATGGTTTTTGTGTTTTCACTTCTACTCCGGAATATATCCGAGAGACTCTTTGTAATTATGTTACTTGATTAATAAAGTGCCGACGTTTTCTAAAAAAAAAAAAAACGTTCGCTGGGTGTCCCTTCTTTTGTAGCGAACGTAATCGTTCGATAGGGAGCCGTCGCGCCTCTGCTCCTCCTCCCGAGTCCATCACGCCCCCCTCTCCATCGCCTGTTGCAAAACCTAATCCCCTAACCCCGACCTCAACATCCACATCCATGGCGGCACTCCCTACCGACCCCATCAACCTGATGGACCCCTACGCCACCGCCTCCACCTCCCCACGCCGCGACTGGGTCTTGCTCCACCCGTCGGCGCGTATCTCCGACCTCCACAACGCAACCACCCTCGTGTCCAGGACGACGGACGGCCAGCCCGTCGTGGCGTCCTTCTGGCTCGTCGACCCGCCGGGCGTCTCCTACTTCTCCGTCCACTGCCCCGGCCTCAAAGTTTCAGATCCGGACGACTTCGCCCACGACGATCCCGACCCCGGCGTCATCTGCGCCGACATCGTCTGCGCGGAGGCAGCGTTCCTTCTCTTCGACGTGACCTTCAACGCCCCCGACGGCCCCTTCCCGGAGTCCACCCACCACTTCCTCTACAGAGCCGGCCCCGGGGAGCCAGCACTGCACCTGCTCCCGAACCGATATTCCAGCATACGAAACCCGGCCGCAATTCGGCCTCTTGCCCTGCGGCGAGCATTATGTCGTGGCCTTCCTACGGTGGAACAGGACCATGGGTGATCATATGTTTGATGTCCATGTCTTCTCGTCCCAGACACAGGCATGGAGTAAGAAGGTTGGGTTGCTGGCTATATCAGAGTCTGATAAGAGATATTTTAGTCGGCATGATGCCTGCAGCCTGCAGGCAGATCAGGATTGGACGCTCACTGGGCTGGGTTGATCTCTTGCGTGGTATTCTTCTACTTCGCAGACCGTTCGATGAACATCCTCTGATCGAATACATCCTGTTTCCCGCGCCAAGTCCGCCTTGCTCCGAACTATCATACGACGACGACGAGCTAGGAGGATCTGACGCTCCTCAATATTTTCGTGATGTGGCCTGCTGCGATGATTTGATCAAGTTTGTCAACGTAGAATACCATGACCCTTCCAGTTGCAGGCCTTGCTGTGGCAGAGATAAAAGTTGGAAAGCCACCATATGGAACAGGAAGCTTTCTTCAGGAGATTGGCGACGGGGATTCACAGTTGATGTTGCCGATATCTCCCTTGACCAAAGCTATTCTTCTTTACTGCCGGAACTATGGGACGACGAGACAGACAAGTTACACCTGAAGAAACTGATTTTCTACACCCCCACCCTCAGCATCTGCAATGATGATCTTCTTTACGTCATGTCCAAGGTGAATGATGAAGACGACAAGGCCTGGGTCATCACAGTTGACATGAAACATGCGGTTGTGCAAGCAATAGCCCCGTTTTCTGCTGGCGACATCGACCTCCTCCCAATGTACCGTCCATGCTCCTTCCCCAAGTACCTCAACATGACCCCAGGTGATAGATCCTCCCAATGTATTTGGCAGTATTCACATTGAAAATGCTGACACCATTTAGTTGTTCATCAACTTTGAACATTAGGTAGGGTACATATGTGTTGATTCATAGACGTTGATGCATTAGAAGCATGCGTTAGGCTACCGCACATGCTAAAAAAATGTGCAAGTAATCAAGTATGGACTCATCTATAAAGGCCGACCACTCTCGTAGTTAGACAAAATTTACCGTCATGAAGGCACAGCCAAAGCTGAATCGTGAGTACTTTGCTTCATTATAAGAATTTAGGTGATGGTGAACCACCTCATTTTATTTCTTCAACCAAACAGAAAAAACAGCACGAGTCTCTTAGAAAAAAGAAAGGAAAACAATAACAGGGAATCATTTGTGATAATTCAAATTCACTCATCAGAAGTTATTCACATTGAATTCACTCATTAGAAGTAATATGGTAATTCGAATTCACTCATGAGAAGTTATATCTGGATAGGAAATAATAACACGGAATTCAGGCTGGGACCTCCCCCATTGAATCGAAAATTGAACCCTTCAGAAATTATACAGTTTCCTTCCTGATATTTTGTTCTTAACTGTTTCTTTATCCAAATTACTGCAGGCGTAGATATAACCAACAAAGTGTACAAGTGCTTTACAAGGTAATGCATATTTTGCTATCTTTACCTGTTCCAGTCTTATTCTTATTTGCATGACAAGTTATTGATTTCTACTTCTGCTGCTATTTGATGCTTATTGTCAGGATGGATGTGGAGAAATGTATTGAGGAATTTCTGTGGACTCGAGACTGGCTTAGGGAACTTTGTAACGAATTAGTCCACTTCTTGGGGCATAGCTTTCTATTAACTTCTGTTAATATAGCACATGTGCAAGTGCGCATATGCATCCAACATTTACCAATTGCATGTTTAGCGTCTTTAAGTATAATTAATTTCCTGAACATCATACGCAAATATCTGCTCAGTTTACTCTGTTTTATGGCCATAAACAATTGTTCAAGTCAAGTATAATATCTTTGAAAATTATGTGCGGTCTCCACCTTAAATTTTTGTGATCTGTAACTTTGGTGGTGGACATGTTAAGCATTTACAATCCACTGGGTTTTGTTAGTGTTATTATCTGTTGCTGCCGGTCTATGATCTTGCAAATTAACTGTGATAACCAGAGGCTTTTGTTGACACAGTGTGATACATATTTCTTATTAGATTCACATGTTTATGGTCCATTGCAGGTCAATGCTTGGAACATGAAAGGTCAATTTACATCAATTGTAGCTCACTAGTCTGTCCAGTGTCATCTCTACGTTTGATTACTCCAATAGTAAGTTCTGTTCTAGTGTCCAGAGTTTCACGTTATGAGTGCATCATGTTGTTTTGTCCTCAACTTTGCCTTGTGTTGTTTCTTCCTTAATAGCATCAATCTTTGCTTCCTCAAGTTTTGAATCCATTCCCTTCAAACAATGCACACAACTGTTGATACATCATCTATTTTCCCATAATTTGTTTTCTCGGTTCCGAATTATGAACAATCGGCTTACCTGAATCACTAAAAAAAACTTGATGCAGGTGGTAGAATACGCTTCCTCTGTTGGTGAAGGCAAAGCTAAAGCTGCCACCGAAGCTGTGAATGTTTGCTCACGGTATATACACGAGGATATATACTTGTGCAATTGTATGTTGAATTGACTTGGCTCTATTTGTGACTACGGTGTGTTGTTTTCCTAGAGCTTTGGAAGATTTCAACTGGCTACTGTGGAAGCCGCGAAGTGATGCATCAACATCTACTAAAGCCATGAGGAGAAAAATCAATACCACCCTTAAAGCTTTAAAGAAGTATTATACAAAATAAAAAAATCATGTACTTTGATTGTCAAAATGAATCATTACCTATAATTTTTACCCTTCTCCATCTTTTTCAGCGTCTTGCAAATTGTGCCACAATCAATGATGGCGGGAGGAACAACAGTGGATGGAGCAACGACCCTTGCAGATTCCTGCCACCAAAAGAGACGGAGACCAGTATTTGAACGTCGTGAGGGACCAGGCCATCAAATTGAGTACATAGAGCCTGGCTTTTCCGGTGCCAATCTATTCTGTGATCGCTGTGAGAAGGCAGGCCATGAGAAGGACCAATGTGACGATGAGCATCAAGTGGGACTCAACCGGCAACTGGAACTCGACGAGTTTCAAGTGGAGCTCCGGCAACTGCAACAGAACCTCCATGGCTCTCTGGGTCCCTGGTTGAAGCCCCAAGAGGTTTGGCTCATTTTGGCGATTGCTTTTAGTGCACTATTTCTGTATGCTTGCGATATGTAAAGTAGTATCTTCATTCGGACATAAGTGTAGGTGAACGGTCTGCTATGCAAAGTCAAAGATATTCTAGGTGCTACTTGTTGCTCTGTTGCCTGTAAATGTTTGGTCTGGGGTTAACGACGTATGAGCCTGGTTTGTATAAAGCAGTGGGCGTTAGTTGAAGCAAAGTTCTGTTGATACGTTCTTTGTTTGTGTTAAGCTGGTGATACATACTGAATTTCTCATGACGACCTCAAAAGGTATAACAAACACTGGCAATCAACTGAAGCCAATATTGAGATGGTTATATAAATAATCATCAATTGCAGAAAAGGAAGCATGGATATTTTATTTCACTACCTTGTCTTGGTGAACGACTACTAGCTGAGTGCTGCGTTGGATCTTTGATGTCAAGCAAGAAATTCGTCGTCAGGAGCTTGGTGATAGGACGGGCGGACGTGGTCCATAGCTTCTGTGCTGCTAGAACGGGCTAGAGTAATTTACTCAAAACCACCATATTATGGGCTAGGGTAACAGATCGGTACCACATTTGAGGCAGTTCACAAAAAACCACCAACAATGGGGCTAATCTGTAACGCGGAGCACTGACGCTGCGTTTTAGCCCAGAAAACAGCGAATCCGACAGGTGGGTCCCGCCTGTTAGACGGCGAGAGACGGCCGTTTCGGCGCGCCCGTCTACTAGGTCGAGCCGTTCCCCTCGATTCAGTCCACCCCTCGATTCAGCCCTTCCCCGCTCCGCTCCGATGGCGACCAGCTCCAGCGGCGACGGCGCACACGGAGTTGACGGAAGCGGCAACGACGCACTCAGGGGCGAGGGCGGTGGTACTACTTCAGGGCAGAAGCGGCTGCGCTCGCAATGCGGAGTCATCGGCCCCCACACCGATGACGGCTGCGACCTAGATCCAGAGTCGGCCGCGGCGGTGGGCCTGTCGCCGGAGCCTGGTACCGAGGAAGCAGCTTCGCAGATTGGTCCTGAGGATGTGCTCCCGTTCGCCCCATCTTCAGCTAGGTAATCTGAATCTTTCAAAATATGTTCTTTCAATCTTTCCTTACTACTGGATCTGTTTTATACATTGAACAAAGATTCTAGTTCCGAATATTGATTTGTTAGTCATTTAGAAGTGACTTCCTGAATATTTATCGAATATCACATCTTCAGTCAGAGTTCAGTTATGTTAGTAGTACTGTAGGGTTCTGAATTTTTGGAGAAAATCACACTGCAGTGTTCATTTATGTTATTGTCATGTTACTATAATTGACTTGGTAATTTTGCTTACACCGCATTGTAATGGTGAGCTATATTAGGCCTGAAGATATTCATTTGTCTATGCTAGTAATGTTAGTACTAATTTGATGGTTCTAAATTTTTAGAATAGTGCATTCTAATGGTCAGATATAATGGTCAGTTATGTTGATACAATTGACTTATTAATATTCATTTGTATGTCCATTTTAGGCCTGAAGATTTATGGCAATCTATTTCCAGTTTCCTAGGAAGAAGTATGCTCTTGTTAAGATGTCTGAAAGAGAAATCACTTATGGTAGTTTGGTCAATGTAATGGTCACCAATGGATACTGTAAGGATGACAGTCTTTGCTACTTGAAAGAGGAAGATATAGGGCTGCAAGGTGTTTGTGCCATTAAAGGCAACATTGAAGTAGTTCGAATGCTGAGAGAATTTGAGAGCACCCTGACATTGTCACTGACAGTTGTAAAGGGAAAGTTAGTTATTGAACCACCAATTGGAGAAGATCAAGATGCACAGCAAATAGATGCAGAGCCAGATGTTGTCTTTGCTGTTGCTGAATCAGGTGTTGTGCACAAATCAGTTCCTCCTAACCGTCAGTTACATCTTGGGACACAGGAAAGTGTAAATTTTTTGCCACTCAAATCAGTTCCTCCTAACTGTCAGTTACATCTTGGGACACAGCTTAACACTGAAGTAAGTGTCAATTATGCTGATTTTCAGTTTGATTCAGATGAGGAGGACAATGCAGTTAGTGAGGAAGAAATTCCTATAGGAGAAGAAGAAGATGACTCAGATTCAAGCAGTGATGAAGAATTTGTAGTTGATGTGGACCTCTTAGGTGCAGGAGAAGAAGAAGATGACTCAGATTCAGTGCAGTATGTGGAAGAACAGAGTGCAAAGAGGAGGAAAGAGGAACATGAGCTAGATGAAACTATTGCTGACATAAAGAGGAAGAGAGCTGAATACATGGCTAGTACACACTGTGAGGGGGACACAGATCCTGAAGATATATATGACATGGACCAGGAAGAAGATGATGAGGAGGCCCAAGAGATCCCAGTTCCTGAGCCTGTTAAGAAGAAGGCAAAGAGGCCAGGTCCTACAAGTAGGTCCCACTCAAGTGCTGGGCCAACCATTAATCCTGATTGGTTTCCATCTTCAGAAGAGGAAGATACAGGCTTTGAAGCAGATGATGATGGCAATGAACCAATGTCCTTTGTTATCAGCTCTGGAAGAAGGAGTAGAGCTAAGAAAAGACCACCTAGGGTCTGGTATGATGAGGACAAGATGCATCTAGAACAACAATTTCAGCTGAAGCTCTGTTTCAAAGATGTTTACCAATTCAGAGAGGCCCTTGTCAACTTGCATGTGAAACAACTTAGAAGATACAAATATCACAGAAACTGCAGTGATAGGATAATAGTTTGCTGTGATGGAGATGGATGTCAGTTCTACATGGTAGCAGCACAGATAAGAAATGAGCCCACTTTCTGCATTAAGAAGATGAGGTTGGAGTACACATGTCCCACCCAGTCTGAGAAAACTAGGATTAGTTCAAGGTGGCTTGGCAACAAAATGCTTGAAACTATCAGATCAGATCCCAACACTACTGTACCTGCTATTGTTGACAAGGCAAAGAGGCAATTTGGGCTTGAGATTCCTAGGATGATGGCATGGAGGGCTAAGAAGAAAGCAAAGGAGATTGTGCTTGGTGATCACAAGAAGCAATATAAGAGGCTGAGAGACTATTTGGAGACTGTGAAGCTTACAAATCCTGGATCTAGGTGCATTGTCACTACTGTTAGTGGCAAAACCAGAGAAAATCCTACTGCGGGACCAAGGTTCCATGGTCTATTTTTCAGTTTGAATGCATGTTGTGAGGGCTTCTTGAATGGATGTAGGCCATTCATAGGTCTAGATGGCTGCTTCATCAAATTGACAAGTGGTGCACAGATACTAGCAGCTACTGGAAGGGATGCAAACAACAATATGTACCCCATTGCATTTGGAGTGTTTGGAGTTGAAGATACAGTGAACTGGTCCTGGTTCTTGACACAACTCAAGTATGCTCTAGGAGGAAGTGAAGAGGGCAAATTTGGAAAGTACACATTCATGTCTGATAGACAGAAGGTTAGTTCATTTAGTTCATTTGCTTTTTCATTTACTTGTTCATTTAGTTGTTCATTTAGTTCATTTACTTGTTCATTTAGTTCATTAGCTTGTTTATTTAGTTGATGCCATCATCAAAGTGATGCCATCAAGACTAGTTGGTAGGTGTCGAGTCGTAACGCTTCTTGTCGACACTTAGGTCTAGATGGCCTAGGGTGACCCATGTAGGATCAAGAAACATAGGCATCATCAAAGTGATGCCATCAAGACTAGTTGGTAGGTGTCAAGTTGTAATGCTTCTTGTCGACACTTAGGTCTAGATGGCCTAGGGTGACCCATGTAGGATCAAGAAACATAGGCATCATCAAAGTGATGCCATCAAAACTAGTTGGTAGGTGTCGAGTTGTAACGCTTCTTGTCGACACTTAGGTCTAGATGGCCTAGGGTGACCCATGTAGGATCAAGAAACATAGGCATCATCATAGTGATGCCATCAAGACTAGTTGGTAGGTGTCGAGTCGTAATGCTTCTTGTCGACACTTAGGTCTAGATGGCCTAGGGTGACCCATGATGGCCTAGGGTGACCAATCAAGACTAGTTGATCATCAAAGTGAAACCATCATGTTTAGTGATTTTAAATGATTTAAAATCATATTAAATCATATTAAATCAATTAAAATCATTTAAAATCATATTAAATCATTTAAAATCATATCAAATCAATTAAAATCATTTAAAATCATATTAAATCATTTAAAATCATTTACAATCATATTAAATCATTTAAAATCATTTACAATCATATTAAATCAACAAAAATCATATTAAATCATATTAAATCATTTAAAATCATTTCAATTCACTTTCATGCAGGGTCTACTCAATGCAGTGACAGCAGTATTCCCAAACTGCCATCATAGGTACTGTTTGAGGCACATCTATGCAAACTTCTAGAGAGCAGGATTTGGAGGAGAGGATTTGAAGAGATGCATGGATGCAGCTGCCTATGCTTACACTGAACATGACTTTAATTTGGCTATGGAAAGCATGAAGGCTGAGTGCACTGCTGCTTGGGAGTGGATGTCAAGAATTCCTCCTAAAGCTTGGTCTAGACATGCAATGGACACTAATTGCAAAACTGATTTGGTGGTGAATAACTTGAGTGAAGTTTTTAATAAGTACATTCTAGATGTAAGGAACAAGCCAATTGTCACAATGATCAATGGGATCAAGGACAAGTTTCTAGTGAGGTTCCACCAGAAGAGAGAGGGTGGAAATGTGCTAGATGGGAGATTGCACCAACCTATGCAGAGAGGTTGGAGATGAACAAGAAGTATGGAAGGGATTGCAAAGCACTGATAGCTGGCCAAGGACTTTTCCAAGTCACTAGTGGAGACAAGACCTATGGTGTTGACACAAACCTACAGACATGTGGGTGCAAGAAATGGGACATCACTGGAGTTCCTTGCAACCATGCTTGTTCTGCCATCTATAGGTCTAAACAGCTGCCAGAGGATCATATCAATGTGTTTTTCAAGAAATCTATGTACTTGGAGGCATATAAGCCAGTAATTTACCCTGTTCCTGGTCCAGATAGCTGGGTGAAAACTCCAACACCTGACATTGAACCACCATAATTCAAAGATGACAAGAAGGGGCCAGCAGAAGAAAAAAGGAAAAAAGGAAAGTTTGAGCCACCTCAAGCAAAGCAGACATCTAGGATGGCTACTATAACATGTGGGAACTGCAAGCTGCAAGGACACAAGTACACAAGTTGTCCAAAGCCATTGAGGCCTGATCTGCAAATCAGGAGGAACAAGCACATGGTATTTTCATTTTGAAATTAGTTGAGTGTTCATTTCTATTGACTGATCATTATAAAGTTGTTTAAATTTTTAATTACAGGAAAACAGGACTGTACCTGAATGGCACCATGGTGCAGCTTCATCAGCTACTGGAAGTGCTAGGGGTGCACCATCATCATCCACTACAAACTCCTCTCCTGCTGCTGCAAGAGGTGCAAAGACTACTAGTGCTGCAGGAAGGGGTGCATCCTCATCTCCTGCTGCTGGACGGGGTGCTAGTTCATCTGCTGCTGCTGGAAGAGGAGCAAAGTCTGCTACTACTCCTGGAAGAGGTGCTAGTTCTTCTCCTACTGCTGGGAGAGGTGCGAGATCTTCCACTGCTGCTGGAAGGGGTGCAAAAAGGTTCAAGCCTCCAAGAAGTTCTGCAGAAGCTTCTATTAGCCAGCCTGCAGGCAGTAGGCCAAAGAGGACAAAGTGCATGAGCAAGAGGATGGAGGGGTACTTTTATGCCAGTGGGAACTATTAAATGCTCAAATTTGAAGTCTGTATGCAAGCGCATGTGTGCTAAATCAGGCATTACATCACTTTATTTATGACATTATGAACCTATGTATGGCACTCAGAACCTAAGTTTGTTAAACCTATGTATGGCACTTTGAAGTTATCTATGTTTATCTCCTGCTGTTCAAATTCTGTGCAAATATTATGGCAAAACAACCACAAACATTTAGAGTATATATTCTATGCAAATATTATGGCAAAACAACCACAAACATTTAGAATATATGTTTTGTGCAAATATTATGGCAAAACAACCACAAACATTTAGAATATATGTTTTGTGCAAATATTATGGCAAAACAACTACAAACATTTCATTTCATACAAACAAAATACATTAATAAGTAGGACATTGATCCAAAGATGCATTGATCCAAAGATACATTGATAATAAGTAGGACATTAATTAGTTCTTGGGAGTACACAACACAAGTCTTGGACATAAAGATACATAAAGTATTACAGCTTTGGAAGTGCATAAGAGCACATTCATATCAACTGCAGTGCTACCCTAAACCACACCACAATACATACTTAAAAATCATCACATATGTCCTTCAACTTCTTGATCTTGTTCTTGTACCCATGTTTCTGTTTGAGCAGATCTGCAATCATGTACTCCAGTTTTTTCTTCTCTTGTTTCAGTTGGTCCCTCTCTGTCACAACTTGGTCTCTCTCTACCACTAGCTGGTCCCTCTCTTTCTCTGCCTTTGCCCTAAGTACCTGATTAAGATTGGTACAACCATAGTTTGCCAGCTTCTTCTTCTCCATCTCCTCTTTGAGATCACTTAGAGCCAACCTAGCATTGCCCAACTCTGTGATAGCATCCTCCTTGTCAGCAACCATTCTAGCAAAGTCCACTTTGAAAAACCTCAGATCTTCCTCCATCTTCCTCTTTTCTCCAACTAGTTTGAAATTTCTTTCACCAAGCTCAACATTTTGTTTCAGCCTGTCATCAATTTCTTTGTTATACATGCTCCACAATTCAGTGAGGGTGAACTGCATAGCCACTGACCACTCTGGGTCTATCCACTCGAGATAGTTGCACTTTAGTTCTGCCTACAATTAAATAAATATGTTCTCAATAATAAATTATATGAAATGTGCACAAATTATAGAATACTGTATGAAATTGTAGTTTAGTTCTTTACACCCAAATGTGCACAATCTGTAGTTTTTGTTCTATCCACTGAAATTTAGTTTAATTATATCCACTGAATTTTAGTTTAGTTCTATCCACTGAATTATATTATATGCATCAATTGGTGCCTAAATCAAATATTACATCATTAATTAATAGATATATTCTCAAAATTGCATGCACAAATTCTGGGCAGAAACAATTATAACAGCATATATAATTTTTTCCCATCTATGAGATTGTATATGCATAGATTATATGCATACATTATGGGCAACAACTATTACATCTTCATGGGCTACATTATATCCATCTATAAGATTGTATATGCATAGATTATATAGATTATGGGCACAAACAACTATTATATCAACTGAAGCAACATCTATCCAGGAACAAATCTTTGGTACACAAATTGGAGTACTGACAAGTGAATGAGCATAAACTAACAAGCTAATCTACTTACACTACTAACCAACATACCTTCTCCTGAGCACACGCAAGAAAACGTCTGCCTGTGTCCACAGATTCAAATGCAACAAGCCTGACGCACGGTTCTTGATGCAGACAACGAGACGACAGATCGTGAGCAATGCCACTCCGTTCATAGCAAGAGATAGTCCTAGGAAGCTAACTAGCACACAAATTGCACAAATCAGCGACCTGGTTAAAAATCCCCAAATGATGAACCCTAACCCTAGCGGGATGAACCCTAATCTGTGGGGGAGGCGAGAGGCGAACACGCATACCTGGCTAGTGACTTCTTCGCCGTCCGAAGAAGAGCTCGAGGACTGGTCGCTCCAAGAAACCATGGCGGAGCGGCGAAAGGCGGCGAGTCGACAGTGGCGGCGCCAGCGGTGGTCGGGGTCGAGAGAGAGGAGAGCGAGAGTGATGAACTGGCTGGTCTGGTTCGAACACCGACCGGTGTGGGCCACTTAGACGGGCACGCCGAAACGGCCATCCCTCGCCGTCTAACGGCGTCCGTCAACATGCGCCACGTCAGCCCGACAGGCGGGACCCACCTGTCGGATTCGCTGTTTTCTGGGCTAAAACGCAGCGTCAGTGCTCCGTGTTACAGATTAGCCCCATTGTTGGTGGTTTTTTGTGAACTGCCTCAAATGTGGTACCGATCTGTTACCCTAGCCCATAATGTGGTGGTTTTGAGTAAATTACTCAACAGGCTAGCTAGGACGACAACCTAGTCTAGCTCCCTGGTGGCCTCCTTGTGCGTTTGCTGCGGGATAAGAAGGGAAAATATAGAGAAATTGATCTACTTTGTGATTGGGCAGGAGCTCATATCATCTTAAATCTTAGAGATCACCTATGGAGTGACATCTAACTATCTACTTAAGTGTTTAACCGTTAGACATCAGCACATGACGCCCATTTCCTAGTGATTCGCCATCAGACGCAATAGGAAGAAGCTACAATTTTCAAACAGCCGAGGTTTCTCGTTGGACCGCAAGCCATTTCCTAGCGATTCGGCGCATGGCATAGTAGGAAGGCAAATTGTGAAACAATGGAGGCCATTAAATGGATCGCAACACATAGTGCACGGAGGCAAGACACCGAACATTCTCTTGATATAATTCTCTTAAACCTCAACCTCGATCGGTTGCAATTTTGCTATTCCTCCTCCCCATGCATCTCATTCTTCATTACCACACCATGAGAAGACAATATTTAATATTGGCCCGGCCTTTCTCTCAACATGCCCTTGGCTCTACTGGTACCATCTTGTCCCTCCACCCTACCATCTCAAGACCTTGGAGAATATCCTCACATTATTGTTAATGTGTTAATGTCACCGGCATTCGGTGCCACAATGTCAAAAATGAGGTCACGATAATGATTAGCTTCCCTCCCCCCTCTCAAGTCTCCACATTGGGCTCCACCCAACACTCACTCTACGTTGGGCTCCACATTCGTTAAAGCTGGGATGGTTGCAGAGATTATGTATCCCTTCACTCCACTCTAAGATAGGCACCGACTCTAGCAAGGATCTTAGAGCATCTACAACCGGCATTCTCAACTTCTCCTCAAACGTCCGCGTACGCGTGACCGGAAAAGAAAGAGAAGGAAAAAAATGACCCAACCGGACCCTTCGTATCATCTTTATATGTCCAGGATTCACATACTAAGAACAAATGTAGGAAGGATATAAGGGCTTGCGAACGCGCCCGGTCAGTCCGCCACGTAGACGCGGCCCACCTTCGGGCGATGCTAGCCGACGCACGCCAGCCATGCCCTCACCCTTGTCAGATTGTCCAACCCCTCCAAGACCAATTCTCGATGGTAGAGAAAAAGAGTACTAGAGTAGCGACAACGAATAAGGAACGAGAGGAAACGACAATGATATGGATTGGTAGGCAATTAACCTAGCCAGGTTTCTTTTTTCTGCTTTTTTTGGCTTTTTCCAATCAGTAAAAATCAGACCAATTAGAGATTGACACCAATTACTAGGGGATTTGACTGTGTATGATTCCGGGTGGACCTAGCAGTTTTTGTGGCGAGCAATTCCTGGTTGGCTACCTTCTCTCCTTTTAATACTCACCATTCCTCCTATGATTTTTTTCAGTTTTGCTAAAGCACATCTAGATGTGTCATAAGTATTGCACATCTAAGTCCTATGTCATTGATCTTACGTTGAGATTCATGTGGGTATTTCCTTTTTCTTTTTCTTTTTTTTCTTTATGCTTGATTCACTCACTTAAATGTACAATAACTAGAGCACATCCAGATGTGCTTTAGACACACCCATCTTTAGCCAATGGCGGTGCCGTTCCAGCTTTGATTTGTTTTCAGGCGGCCGCCGCTTAGATCGCTGCTTCTCGTATATGCTGCGATGTGCGTGGCCGTCTATATAAGGTGTGCGATGTCCTCCTCTTCCTCTTCTCACTTCGGTTCCCCACTGTTAGACTTTGTAACGTAGCCCAACTTTATAAACTGTATATTGTGTAACCTTATAAATATATGTGATAGGCCACCTCTAGAGGGTTGAGCCAATTCCCACAAATCTTACGTTTAACATGGTATCAGCCTAAACCTAGGACCTACTCCACCTCCACCTCCGCCGCCGCCGCCGTGCCCCCAACCCTAGGGTCGCCGTCGCCGCCGCTGCCATCCCAGCGACGCTGGCCGCCCTTCTCAATCTTCCCGCCCACGCTGGTGCGTCGCCGTGGCCCCAAGTCTTCGGCACCACCGCCGTTGGTTCGTTGTTCTCGGCTCCGATCCCGCCGTCTCCCGCGCCGTCGATGGTGGCGGCCTCCACCGCCACGATGATGGCGCCACCTGCGGCCACTGCTGGCTCGTCCCCGACACTCGCCACCATGCCGGCGGCCTCGGGGGCCTCCACTGATCACCCCGCGGGTGTGGCACCGGAAGCCCCTGCGGTCTCCGCTGTTGCTACCACCGACGCCGCCATGACCTCCGGACCGTTCCACTTCGACAACCTAATCATGACTCGTCTCATGCCGGACAACTATTTGTTTTGGCGCGCCAAGGTTCTACGGCTGCTCCGCAGCCGCTCCCTCCTTGGCTATGTCGATGGCTCCTTGTCGTGTACGCCGCAGGTTATCCACACCGTCCACGGCCCGGCCATTAACCCGGCGCACCGTGTGTGGGTACAGCAAGACCAAGCGATCCTCTCTGCCATCCAGGGTTCCCTCTGAGACGGGGTTGCTGGCCTTTGCCTCTTCGCTGCCTCCTCCTTAGATGCGTGGACGACTCTGGAGCATGCGATTGCTCATACCTCCACCGCCCACTCGATGGCTCTTCGCAGCAAGCTTGATGATATCAAGAAACTGGACTCATCTGCCACAACGTACTTCAACATAATCAAGGTCTTGGCGGATACATTGACCTCCATTGGTCGACCGCTGAGTGATGAGGAGTTCGCCGGCTACGTTATTAAGGGTCTCGATGCCGACTACAACAACCTTGCTGAGACCGTCCACAACGCCAAGCCGCCGCTTCCTCCGCACGAGCTCTTCTCTCGTCTGCTCTTCACCGAGCAACGCATCGAAGCTCACCGCTCCGTTACCACCATCGCCGACCAGCCAGCGGCCTTTTGGGCATCGCGTGGCCAGCGCCCCCCTGCGCCTTCGTCACCTGCCCGGGTCGCCAACCCCCCGGCGCCATCCTTGGGCGGAGGCCCCATGCGGTGCCAGCTCTGCGGGCGTGAGAGGCATCTCGCCTCCAAGTGCCACAAGCGGTTTCAAGGGAGCTTCCTGGGTATCGGTAATATAATGATGGAAAATGTAATGAGCGTCAATTTGCCATGGCGGATTTTGGCCCTCCAGCTGCTCATGTTGCCACTAAGGGCAAGGATACACGTGTCGAACACGGCTTTACACCGTCATACCCGATTGATCCTGCGTGGTATATGGACACCGGTGCCACGAATCATATGACGAACGAGCTCGACAAGTTGTCCACCCACCAACCATACTACGGTCACGACAAGGTTCACACCGCCAACGGTGTAGGTATGCCCATCTCTCACGTTGGTCAAGCATCTCTCTTAACTAGTCATCCATCTAGGCAGCTTCATCTTCATAATATTTTACGGGTCCCCTCGGTGACTCCTAATCTATTATCTGTTCCAAAGCTCACTCTTGATAACAGTGTCCTATGTGAATTTTACCCGTTTGATCTTTTTGTTAAGGATCGAGCCACCCGGGAAATTCTGCTTAGTGGTCGCCTCAGCCGTGGCCTATACCGCTTGGAGGATCCATCCGCCCCGCGCGTCTTCAGTGGTGTTCGTGTGTCGCCATCCCAGTGGCACTCTCGCCTTGGTCACCCTGCCACTCCCATAGTTCTCCATATACTTCACCGCCATGAGCTGCCTATCGAGTCTAGCAATAAGGAGATGTCCGTGTGTGATGCATGTCAACAAGGCAAGAGTCATCAATTACCATTTATTTCTTCTACTCGTCAAGTAACGAGTCGTCTTGAACTTGTGTTTTCTGATGTATGGGGTCCCACCCAAACGTCTGTGAGTGGTCACAACTATTATGTTAGCTTTATTGATGCCTATAGTCGCTTTACCTGGCTTTATCTTCTTAAGCGAAAATCTGATGTGTTTGATATATTCATTCAGTTTCAAGTGCATGTAGAACATCTTCTCAAGCATAAAATTATCCATGTTAGTACGATTGGGGGGGCGAATATCGCAACCTCAACACTTTCTTTAATAAGCTTGGGATCTCTCATCGTTTATCATGTCCTCATACACATCAGCAGAACGGCGCTGTTGAGCGCAAGCATCGACATGTAGTTGAGACCGGACTCACACTCCTGGCTCACGCTTCTGTGCCCTTTCGCTTTTGGAGCAATGCCTTTGCTACAACATGTTTTCTTATTAACCGACTACCTACGCGTGTCCTTAATATGAAAACTCCTATTGAGCTCCTTTTACATGAAACTCCTGACTATACCTTCTTTAAGGTGTTCGGGTGTGCCTGTTGGCCCCATCTTCGTCCATATAATCATAGAAAGCTTGAATTTCGGTCTAAGAAATGTGTGTTTCTAGGTTATAGTTCTCTTCATAAAGGCTACAAGTGCCTTCATGTTCCAACAAATCGTGTCTACATATCCCGGGATGTTGTATTTGATGAGAACGTCTTCCCCTTATCCGCCATGCCGCAGCAACCCGCCACACCTCCATCTATGCATTCATCTCCTATTATGCTTGGCCAATTTGAAGATGTTGCATATTCGCCTGTGTTGTTACCTAACCATGGTGCAGGTATTGGACGTGGTGCTCGCCTGGAACTACTTCCGGATGCAACTCCTGTGACACACGTTGATCGGTCGGTGCACGTGCATGCACCGACTCCCATTGTCGACCCCGTCTCTGGAGCCACGCCCGCCCATGCAACTGGACCGGTGTTGGTCTCCGTACCTGGGGCCGGTGTCAGATGAGGCGCGGCCCACACCAGCCGAGGCGCGGCCCATGTCACCGACGGTCTCACCTGGGCGGCTTGAGCGGTCCTTGTCACCGTCTCCACGCCCGGCCTCGCCTCCGTCATCGCCTCCGTCGCCCGCCCGTATGTCCCCGCTGCCCCTCTCACCTGGGTCGGCTGGGCCTACCATGGCCTCGCCTGAGCTCTCGCCTGGGTCCTCGTCGCCCGACCTGCCGTCGTCTCCAGTATTGGCGCCGCCGGCTCCTGTTCCCATTGCACCGCAACGACCACATACTCGCAGCCGCAGCGGTATTGTTCAACCCAAGCAGCGTAATGATGGTACTGTCACATATTTGGCTGCATGTCTTGCTCATTCTGTTGCAGATCAAAGTGATGAACCACGCAACTATGAGGCCGCTATGAGTATTCCTCACTAGCGGGCTGCTATGGAGCAAGAGTACCACGCTCTTATGCATAATGAGACATGGACACTGGTTCCCCCTCCGCCTCGCGTCAACATCATTGATTCGAAGTGGGTTTTCAAAGTCAAGAGACATGCGGACGGATCTATTGAGCGCTACAAGGCACGTCTCGTCGCTAGAGGGTTTAAACAGCGTCAGGGTCTGGACTACGAGGATACATTCAACCCGGTTGTTAAGCCTACTACTATTCGGCTTCTCCTGTCTCTTGAAGTCTCTCGTGGTTGGTCTCTTCGACAGCTTGATGTGCAGAATGCTTTTCTCCATGGGCTGCTTGAAGAGGAGGTTTACATGCGACAGCCACCAGGGTTTGTTGATCACGCTCAGCCTCATCATCTATGTCGTCTGACGAAGACTCTATATGGACTGAAACAGGCGCCTCGTGCCTGGCATGCTCGCCTTACTTCGGTTCTTCGTACTCATGGCTTCGTTCCGTCGACAGCTGACAGCTCGCTATTCTTATTTCAGCGCCCCAGTGTGACTGTGTATTTGCTTGTGTACGTGGATGACATTATTCTGGTCAGATCCTCTGCAACGGCTGCTGATGCTCTTGTGGCTGCACTTGGCAGAGATTTTGCTGTAAAATATTTGGGACAGCTACACTTCTTCCTCGGCATTGAAGTTGCACATCAGTCTCGTGGCAGCTTAGCTCTCACCCAGAAGTACTCCCTTGACCTATTGCGTCGTGCTGGTATGCTCAAGTGTAAGCCATCCCCACGCCCATGTCCTCTACTGATAAGCTCTCGGCTACTGCTGGTACTATTCTGTCTCCTACGGATGCTACGGAGTATCGGAGTATTGTTGGTGGCTTGCAGTATCTGACTATCACACGTCCTGATCTTTCCTTTGCGGTTAACATGGTGTGTCAGTATCTTCATGCCCCTACTGATGTGCACTGGTCTGCTGTGAAGCGCATTCTTCGTTATGTGCGTCTCACTGTCTCCTATGGTCTTCATCTGCGACCTAGTTCCTCTGCTGTTCTATCTGCATTCTTAGATGCTGATTGGGATGGGTGTCCGGACGACAGGCGATCCACGGGGGGATATGCTGTATTTTTTGGTCCTAATTTGATCGCCTGGAGTGCACGCAAGCAAGCTAATGTTTCTCGCAGCAGCACAGAAGCCGAGTACAAAGCCGTTGCCAATGCGACTGCTGAGCTTATCTGGATTGAGTCTTTGCTTCGTGAGCTGGGAATCTCCCAGTCACATCCTCCGGTTCTTTGGTGTGACAACATCGGTGCTATGTTTCTTTCGACAAACCGGTGTTCCATGCACGAACCAAACACATTGAGATTGACTATCATTTTGTGAGGGAACGTGTTGCACAGAAGCTACTACAGATCAAGTTTATCTTCTCGAAGGATCAACTTGCCGACATCTTCACCAAGCCTCGACCTTCTCCCATGTTCGAGGTCTGTAGGCGCAATCTCAACCTCCTAGATGCATCAGGAGTGAGTTGAGATTGAGAGAGGGTGTTAGACTTTGTAACGTAGCCCAACTACGTAAACTGTATATTATGTAACCTTATAAATATATGTGATAGGCCACTCCTAGAGGGTTGAGCCAGTTCCCACAAATCCTACGTTTAACACCCACCCAGCCCCCGTACACGCCGCGCCGCCGGTGGAGCTCACAAGCGCCGCCATGGAGCTCAACGGCATTGGAGGCCCGTTCTGCAACATCTGCCTCCCCGAGCTCCTGCTGGTGGCTTCAACGCCCGCCGGCGCTTCTCCAGCTCCTCCCGCTGGTGTGGTGGGTCGTCAGTCCAGGGAGAGGAAGAAGGCGCCTGCACGCCTCGCCTTCCGCTGGATCCCGAGGACTTGGCGGCGCGCGGCGTGGCTCGCACTCTATGGCCATGACGATGGCTGTCACAAGGTAAGCACACCACTACGGTGGGAGCACGAGGCCATGGCCCATGAAGGGGCTCAATATGTGCAGGTGGCTCGCAGATTGACCGTGAACCATGTGCGTCCGCAGAGCTCACGCGCGGTCATGACAGTGCCCGGCCAGGCAGAGGTCGTGGCGCGACGGCGACTGATGCATGCGCGTGGTGGCCCATGAGTGGCGTACCACGCCTCCTCACAGCCCTCCTTGTCCTAGAGCCGAGATTCCAGCACTTCTCCCGCAGCCGTCCCTATTGGTGTATTCCCATCTCTTCTCCGCGTGACCCAGCTGATGGCATATGCAGCAACTATCGACGATGGCGTATGTAGCCATGTAGGGCACTTCCGAGGCGCCAGCGGCGGAGGCTACCAACACGAGTCGTGGAGCGGCGGCGGGGCTGCCATCCCAGCCACTGGCGTCCTTTTTTGTTTCCCAACCATCGAGGAGGACTGCCACGACAACTGTGGCTCCTCCTCATCGATGCTCTTCGATCTGAATACAGTGAACGCTACGGCCGTCGACAACATGGGCAGAGCTGCGACACGCTCCTACTCCACCTCACCGGCTCATGCCTCTTGGCACCGGACCCATATCTAAAGACGATGGCGCATGCAGGAGAGCCGATGTCATGTCCGTCCGGGATGCGGAACTCCGGCCGCGGCGGCGCGCCGTCCTCGCCTTCGTGAGACCATAAGGTGGTGTTCTCCACCTAAGCTCACCCAGCCCGCATGCATCTCGAGCTCGCAGCCGTCGTGTCGACCTTGCGCCTATCTTCGGCACCCCGCCGTTTCCGGCCCGTGAGGTCGCCGTGGGGATCTGTTGCCTCCAGTATGTCAGCGCAGAAACCCTCACAAACAGTTCTTCAGCTTCCTGTCCATTCGCCTCCACTTGAACTGCACGACGGTGAGCGCACGACTGTCTTCTCCTCGCTCTCTTGCCGTGCGCCCTGCTGCCGCGCATTCGCTGTGTGCGGCGTGCTTCTTGCTTGCGCGGGCTGTTGCGTCGCGTGCGTGCAGGGCTTACGTGCTGCTGCTGCTGCATGTGTGATGTGTGGGCTTGATGCATGCGTGTAGTAGCTAGGTGATGGTCTCACACTGGATCCGTATACGGATGGTGTAGATACACTATTTCTTAGTAACTCGAGTACATAGCTCTTTGTTTCTTATCAGAAGCAAACTCATGATGGCTCCTGAATATTAGGTGCCATACTGTATTTTTATCAATGTTTTAAATAGCGGCTATGCCAAATAGCGGCGGACCTCAAAATCAGCTATAGCGGAGTTATAGCGGGCTATAGCAGGCTATAGCGGGATCTTTGTACATGAGACCATTTAGCGGCACCCTGCTGAAAAGGCTATAGCAAGGCTATAGCGGGGCTATAGCCGGCTATTTAAAACTATGATTTTTATACAAGTCAACGGATGTTGCTTTATTTAATTATATTTCATTGTTGATCGCACTATTGTACTATTCTTTACAGAGAAAGATCAAATGAAGGGAAACACTAGGTTTGTATTATCCAACCTAAACCAGTTCTGATAATCTCTAATTTATATTCTACTGTCTGGTGGTATGAGTCATTAAATTCCCTATCTTGGAATAGCAGTTGTAGGTTAAGGAGGCTGTAAAAAATGAAGAGTTGATAGAAAGCACCATTTTAATGTTATGACATTCTCTTTTTTTTTTATGAACCAGGTATTGATGATCATTTAGAAGATGGGGAGCTTATACGGGCTCTGCAAGAAAGTCTGAAAAATGAACATCCTCTTTGTCAGAATGTTCTGTTGGGAGGGGTGTTCTCATATGTCACTCCATCAGTTCAATGACATTTGGTTGCAGCTATTTTCCTTCTTTTTCAACAAATAACTTAAGAGTAGAAAAAACCAGATTTTGCCTAACCTTTTAGGCATGATTGTCAATATAGTTTTATTTCGATGTAAGATTTTGTAAATGATGTCATTGTCACTTCTAAAACCTTTATGGATGTTCATCACCGTTCTGCATCATTATTTTGTGTCTCTTTTGAAACAAGGCAAGCTTCTGCTCATTCACCCTAATTATTGACGCTTGACACACATTTTCTAACTTGGCATTGATGGTCATATGTTATTTGCCAAGCAATAATTTCGAACCTATCCAGTAAAGGATCCATTATCTCCGGTGTTTGCATATTTGAAATTTCCAGTTTTTATTGGATGCAGATCTCTGGAAGCGTAGGATTTGTAGCGAATTTCCCCAATTCTATATTTCCTAGGATGCCTTTTCCTCACAGCCCTTTGAGGAGGATATTTCTCCGGAGAATCATAAGGCAGAAAAGGTGACAATGATTTGTGTAGTTAACCGCCTAATGAAACTATTAGTATTGTTTTATCCTTCTTATCATGCTCTGCAATTGTTACTGAGAAAATATGACGACACGTCAACTATTTCATGCTGAAACGAGTTCCTAATGTATGCAAATTTCTTACTTTCTCATGGATGTTCATATTCTTAGGAACATATACTATGCTCTTTGTGTACACTTCTGCACAATATGGGAGTGATCTTTCATGTTGTAGCACTGACAGTACTGTTAGCCAGTCAGTTTGTTAAGGTTTTTCAGTCTGTTATTCTTATCGGTTTCTATTGTACATCCCTCTACTCACATGTACATCTATGTTATTTAGATCTGGGCAATACTTTTCATCATGCAAGCTTCACATCTTCATTCCTCATCACGTGGAACTCCCACGATTGTTGTCAATCCATGTTTTGACAAAAGATACCGTTCTGCACACTTCACAAGCAACGTGTAGCTAACCTTATTTAAACTCATCGACCTCCTACTAAATGCACAAGGGCGCAATGACATCAATAAATAAACTTGACATGTTCTCGAATGCCTGACTTATATACTGCCCAAGGTGATACAATGTAACCCAATAAAAGTTTGATTGTATCACCTGTACCCAAACGAAATATTTGATTGTATCATATGTGCTCGCAACACCCAGCTACCAATGATCCTACAATCCATATATTGGCCATACACCAGTACACAACCAAGTTCAATAATTCGATCAAGTTATTTACTACATTATCACGGAGGGAAAACCTGCAGAACACTGTAGAACATCTACTCTATCGCCATAAGAAATAAAATCTTCTTTTTTCTTTATGTAATGCACTCTATTTCCTCAAGTCCACATAGCATCCGTATAGCTCCAAGGTTATGAATATTTTAGTCCACATAAAAAACAATATACAGAAACAATGCAATGCCGCAGACACAACGAATCCCTATTTTAGCACCATTTCCCTTAGGCTAGAACATTCGAGATCGAACAATATCTATAAAAAAGAAACCCATTGTGCCACAAGCTACACAAATTGTATCATCATCATTCACATGAATATGTAACACGTGTGCATCGATAACACATGTTTTGAGCTTGATCCACACATCAAACCTCATGTATAAGGACTCGATCCACATATGTCTCATATAACATGCATACACTCCGCCCAAGTTTAAAGGGAAGAGAGCCAAAACTATAAAAAAATACATTTATCTCATCGATCAAAACGGCCAACCAATATTTTCTCCCTTCCTTTGATCACCATCGCAAAAATGAATGCCGAACTAAACATGCCAATATCATTTTTGGAAAAAAAATCATCAACATAAGAATATTTACTTGCTATACAACAACATATATCACTGCCAATAAGCAAGGCGCGGCATGCCGCCGCGCGGGTATCAGCTAGTAAGGAACGAGAGGAAACGACAATGATATGGATTGGTAGGCAATTTGTGGGGAAACCGCATCTACTACATCCATGTTAGAGGCGGGGTTTTTCAACTAGAATTGCCTCCAATAGTGTGTGTGTCAGCTCATTTGAGGCGGCTAGAGATTTTTATGCTCTTAACCGCCTCCTTGGACCACCTATAGAGCTCGTCTTTGTATAGTGTTAGGGTTAGATTTTTATGAGAGAAGTTCTCTTTACAACCTGGAACTATTCGCTTTGTCTAGTAATCAATCCTAAACACTAAGAACGGTTAGGAATCAACCCCAAACTCTCAAAACATGTTTAGCAAAATGTCTGAAACTTTCCCATAAACCAACTTAGTCTCTTTTTTTATATAATTATATTGAAATTTTCTAGTATCATTAGACAATAACTCACAAAAAAGGCAATAGCTGACATGGTTGTGGACTAGGGTAATTGAGTAGATTGTCAATGGGTCAAATTTGGCCTACTTAGCGAAAACTAGGTTCATGGGAGGGAATGTTTTAATCCTAGTCGATTTTTATAGTTCGGTTTGAGTCTATTTTTTATTGAGGATTATTTTTTTCCATTTAGGTTAGGGTTAGATTTGTGGTTTAGGGTTGGAGTTTGCCATTTAGGATTATGGTCCATTGTTAATAAAAACGACATCCAACATAAAGTAGTAAATGGCATACAACCGAAAGTGCTAAATGGATTTTTTTGGGGGGGAGGGTGGGGGGGAGGGGGGAGGGGGGGTGAGAGACCTCTTTCTCTTATAGCCGAAATGCCTCATAAATTATATTACGGTCATGTACAAATACTGTGCCAAAGATACTTAGGCAAATGTGGCATTTGTTGCTTGGCCTAAACATTGAATTTTAGTAAGGATTCACAAAATAAATCCGAGAGCCCGACCCAAAGCTCTAAATCCCGACCCAAAGCCCAATCCAAAAGCCTGGAAATCGAAGTCTGAGCCAGACCATGTATTACAAAAAGATAAAAAAATATCATTTGTATAGAAATGTTAATCAAGCATTTGAAAACATGTTAAATGTGTATAAAAATGTTCACTGTGTATTAAAAAATGATCGTGTATATAAAAAAGTTAATCAAGCATTTGAAAACATGTGGAACACGTATTTGAAATATGTCAATCAAGCATTTGAAAAAATGTTGAACAAGTATTTGAAATTTTTTAATCAAGCATTTGAAAAATGTTAATTGTGTTTACAAAAAATGTTGACCATGTGTTAAAGAAGTTAATATTGTATTTAGAAAATATTAATCAAGCATTTCCAAAATGTTTAATGCGCATAGAAAAAATATTGACCATGTATTAGAAAATGTTAATCTTGTATTTGGAAAATGTTAGTCAAGCATTTGGAAAAGTCTAAAAGATTGTATAGGCAAAAGGTTGACCAAGTATTCAAAAAATGTTAATCTTGTATTTGAAAAATGTTAATCAAGCATTTGAAAAAGTCTAAAATAATGTATAGGCAAAACGTTGACCAAGTATTCAAAAAATGTTAATCTTTGTATTTGAAAAATGTTAACCAAGCATTTGACAAGTGTAAAAATGTGTATTAGAAAAAATATTGAACATGTGTTAGAAAATATTAATCTTGTATTTGAAAAATGTTAATAAAGCATTTGAAAAAGTTAAAAAATGTTGACCAAGTATTCAAAAAATGTTATTCAAACATTGGAATATGTTAAAAATATGTATTAGAGAAAATGTTGACCATGTATTACAAATGTTTATTTTTTATTTATTGTAAAAATGTAAAGCATGTATTAGAAAATGTTGTTGACATATACAAAAAATGTAGAATGAAATTAAAAAACAAAAGAAAATGCTTATTAGAAAAATATTGACCATGTGTTAGAAAATATTAATCTTGTATTTGAAAAATGTTAATAAAGCATTTGAAAAAATTAAAAATGTTCACCAAGTATTCAAAAAATGTTAATCATGTATTCAATTCAAACATTGAAATATGTTAAAAAATATGTATTAGAGAAAATGTTGACCTTGTATTAAAAATGTTTAATTTTTATTTATTGTAAAAATGTAAAACATGTATTACAAAATGTTGTTGATATATACAAAAAATGTAGAATGAAAACCAAAAGAAAGAAAAAAAACCAAAAGGAAACAAAATAAACCAAATAAAAGGAAAAATGTACAAAGAAACAATTTAAAATGAAACACAAAGAAAACCGAAAAACTGAAGAAAGAACTAAATAAAAATAGAAGAAATGAGAGAAAAGAAAAAATAATGAAAACCAAGAAAAAATAAAGAAAAACAGCAAACAGGGGAAATGAAATAACACGATGAAAAACTAAAGAAAAAAGAAAAAAGAAGAAAAATAATAGCGAAGAAGCAAAGAAAAAACAAAGAAATAAGAAAAACAGACAAAAAGCCCCGGAACAAGCCAACCCACCGAGCGTGGTGAACGAACCAGCAAAGAAAACAAAAAACAGATAGAGCAGGGTCGTCCCAGTTGACAACATAGGGCAAAAAGCGAGCACTCGCTTAATGCGAGATAAAGCACTCGCGGTTTATTTTAAACTAGTGGTTGGGGGCCGTCACTACGGGCCTCTTGGGAGAAAGTTGTGCGTGTATTTCTCTCTCTTAATGCAAAAAAGAAATTCAAAAACCTCACCTTCATCTTAAAATTTTAAAAACTTTCTCGTAAAACATGGATATCACATCCATCTTAAAAAAACTTAAAAAATCTCAAAAAGAAAAAGAAAAAGTCTCACTTCCACTTCCAAAAATAATCTTCAAAAAAAGTTTTGAAAAGAAAATGTCTCATTTTCATCCTTAAAATAAAATCTGCAAAAAAAACTCGCCACAGCCAACCAACATGCGCCAGGTGGCCATGCTGGTTGGTCGTGGCGAACGAACCAGCAAAGAAAACAAAAACAGATAGAGCTGGGTCGTCCCAGTCGACAACGTAGGGCAAAAAGCGAGCACTCGCTTAATGCGAGATAAAGCGCTCACGGTTTATTTTAAACTAGTGGTTGGGGGCCGTCATTACGGGCCTCTTGGGAGAAAGTTGTGCGTGTATTTCTTTCTTAATGTAAATTTTTTTTTGAAAAACCCCACCTTCATCTTAAAATTTTAAAAACTTTCTCGTAAAACATGGACATCACATCCATCTTAAAAAAACTTAAAAAATCTCAAAAAGAAAAAGAAAAAGTGTCACTTCCACTTCCCAAAATAATCTTCAAAAAAAGTTCTCAAAAGAAAGGGTCTCATTTTCATCCTCTAAATAAAATCTGTAAAAAAAACTCGCCACGGCCAACCAGCATGCGCCAGGTGGCCATGTTGGTTGGTCATGGCGAACAAACCAGCAAAGAAACCAAAAACTGATAGAGCAGGGCCGTCCCAGTCGACAACGTAGGACAAAAAGCGAGCACTCGCTTAATGCGAGATAAAGCACTCGTGGTTTATTTTAAACTAGTGATTGGGGGCCGTCATTACAGGCCTTTTGGGAGAAAGTTGTGCGTGTATTTCTCTCTTTTAATACAAAAAGGAAATTGAAAAACCTCACCTTCATTTTAAAATTTTAAAAACTTTCTCATAAAACATGAACATCACATCCATCTTTAAAAAATCTTAAAAAAAAGTGAAAAGTCTCACTTCCACTTTCAAAAATAATCTTCAAAAAAAGTTCTGAAAAGAAAAGGTCTCATTTCATCCTTTAAATAAAATCTGCAAAAAAAAAAACTCGCCATGGCCAACCAGCATGCGCCAGGTGGCCATGCTGGTTGGTCACCCTTCTCTCACATGTTAATGTGTTTAATGGTGCCATCTAGCCTTCCACCTACGGTGCCTAAATAGTTCTAAAAAAGCCTATAATGCCTAAACTTTATTCGGAGTAAACCACAATTCATGAATAAAATTGTTCTTTTACCCCTAAAAGCAAGTACAATAAGGTGACATAAGCAGGCTGTAGCACGAACTTCAACATACTCTGTGGGACAAAAGGTGGGACCACATATTAATGATATAGTAGTATACTAGTATGACTAACTATTATACTAGCAGACTACTAGGTTGACTCTAGATGATGTGTCAACTTTATATAGCCGCATGTTGACTATACTATTAACCATATTAAAAAAACATACAGTGTTTAAATAATTTTAAAAAAACCCTACAGTGCCTAAAAACTTTTACTACTACTCAGAATAAACCACAGTTCATGAATAAAGTTGGTTTTTACCCCTGAAACAAAACCTAGAGTGCCTAAAATGAAGCACCGGCCCGTCTGTCCTGCGAGCCGCCATTACAGTCCTTTTCTCGGTTCAAGCAATGGAAAGCTAATCTACGGCTCAAAACCTTGACGAGCCCCCTCGCACCTCCGCCTCACACTTGAGTTCAGCATCTCTCTCTCTCTCTTTCTCTCTCTCCCCAGCACGAGGTGAGCTGAGCTGAGCCATGGCGGAGCTGCCGCTGGCGGGGGGCTTGCTGGACCTGCGCCCCGGTGGCAAGCTCTCCCCGAAGCCCCCGCCCCCGCCGCTGCCCATGCCCTGCCGCCGGAGCCCGCCGCGCTCCCAGGTCGCCGCGGCCGTGGCATCGCCTTGCCGCGCCGTCCCCGAGCTCCACTCCACCACCGGTAAGCAGTAACGGCGCCCCCTCACTCCTCGTCCCCTTCCCCGCCTGATTCGATTCGCTCCGGCGTAAGTCCTTTGCCGTGGCCGCAGAGCTGGCGGACGGGAGCGTCGTGTTCCACTTCGCGCACCCGCCTGTGAAAGACCACCCGGAGCCCAAGGCGTCCGGCCCCGACCCTGGGCACGCGGATGCCTCGGCCTCGCCGCGCCCGGAGCTGCGCGTCGAGGAGCCGAATCCACACACGGCAGCTGACGCCGGTGAGATTTCGCTGGCCTCGTCGGAGGCGCCCGAACAGGCCGTCAGCTCCGGTGTCGGTGTTGAAGCGGAGGCCGGGTTGGCTAGTGGAAGGGCAGTTCTCCCGGCCGACTGCCAGCTCGATACTGACGGCAGTGGAGGTGAGCTTGGTGCCTCGGAGGAGAGTGAGGCTGTGGAGGCGGACACGACGGCGCCTGCTGGTTTGGAGGAGGTGGATGCGGATGCGGGAGCTTCGTCGGAAGGCTCTGTCACTCAGGATTCCCACACTGGCGTGGATGCAGAGTGTAGCAGCGACGACCAAGAGGCCACGGAATCCGGAATTACCATCCCACCAGCAGCGGTATGTGTTCCTCCGTGTGCTCAATTAGGCAATTTCTCTCTGATTTCTTGACTTGCTGTGTACAGATAGTGTTCTCGACATTTCTCAGTCTTGCTTTGTCCGAAGTGGATGCACCATTCTTGTAGCTTGAGTACTTTGTGATGTGTCTGCGAGTTTCACTAGCAGTAAAAAGGACAGTAAATTTGTTACAGGACATTGTTAATTAGCTCATCTAGGTTTGTAGTTCACATTCACGGTCGTTGTTCCAGACCTGCTATGGTTGTTGAGCTTGTGAACACACCCCGAACAGAACAGAGGCGTTCGACATTTGTTGAATATACTCCTGGTTTTCTGTTTCGAGTGATCACGGACCATAAGCTTTTATCTTTTCTCTAACAAACCATACCCTTTAATGTTTATTTTTGTGGGAATCAGTTGTTGGGCCATCGCTTTCCCCATCTGTTGATGTTCTGGATCATGCTTGATTTCGTGTGTTGCTGTCATGATATTTTTGTTTCGCTCTCTCCTCGTCTAATTGACCATATATTTTTAGGGACCACATCTTATACTACTGCCTCAGGGCTCAGGGTCCGGTATTTAAGGCCCATCGCATTATTGGTCAAACTTTGACCATTATAATCTAACAAACAAAATATGGGTTATACATAACAAAAAGTATACCATTGGAAACTTATTTCAAATACGAATCCAATATTATACTGTTTTGTAGCCAGTTATGCTTTGCTAGTTATTAACTCATAGCCAAAGTTTGATCCAGAATACGAGGGGGGCTTATGTACCCAAAAAGAGGGGATAATAAAGACTGTCTTTCTATGAATCAACATATGAGATAGGTATACCAGATGAAGTGACGCACGCATACTCCATGAAACTTTGGTCTGGAAATTTAAGTGCAAAATGGACATGTCCTTGACCATGTCTGCTTAGGGACCACATCTTATACTATGTGAGAGATTAACACATGAAATGCATGCATACCAGTACCAGTTGAATGAAAATAATCTGGAAACTTAAGTGTAAAGTGGAAATAACCTTTTGAGCAAGACATGTACTTCTGGCTTGTGGGCATAGAACTTATGCTATGAATTAGATGTCTCTTTGTGGTATTCAGTTGGATACATGCAGGTTAGCGGCTAACCATTGCTCCTTTTTCCACAATAGGGAGAAGTTCACAACAAGGTGGATCGGGAAAAGAACACTTCAGAAGTGAAGAGTTCTGATAGGCATGACTTTCTTCATCTCACTTCTATTTCAAATATTTCAATTTTCAAACCATAGGTGGTCAATATCATCTTTTCCATATAATCCGTCTGTGCTGCTATTTCTTGCAAAGATGAATATGGCATACATATATATTGTCTTCATATAGTTATGCATCTCTGTAACCAAATGTTATGGCTTTTACTGTATTTAAACATTTAACACAATCTTGACGAAATGATCTGATCATTCTTTCTTGTTCAATATTCATATATAGGACGGTTCCAGTAGCCTCATCGACGCTTTTGTTGACATCGGGTGCTGCAATCTTGCCTCATCCTTCGAAGGTAATAACTGTCCTGCGCCTGCATTTTCTAAATGGCAGAAGCAATTTCACTTATTCTTTTGAGAAACACAATTTCACCTATTTATAATGTCAGTTGCTCACCCGTCTTTTCAGTACTTCATCTGATCCCAAAAGATGGTTGTTTTCTACTCTTCAGGATACCCAAATCTGGGCAGTAACTTTTATAGTAGCACATAAAAAACTGTGAAGTAATATTAGGGAAACATATTGATCTGCCTACACGATTATTTTCGCCAGTCTAGATATATATAATGAAAATTCCAGGTTTTCAGGTATCACAGCCATTTCTAAAAAAAAAAGTCTAGATATATATAATGAAAATTCCAGGTTGAAAATGGAGATGTGTTGTGTTGTGTTATGTATCCTACTTCGATAAAATTGTGTTTGGAGAAAATAACTGGCTTAATACTTTGATCTTTGCAGTTCTCACAGAACGTACAAAAATTTCATCATAGTACATTTTATTTATCCATGGCAATATATGCAGTACACTGGCAATCCAGTGGCAGAGCCAGGAATTATGTACAGGGTGTGCACACCAAAATTTTCCTGGGTTGCCTTCTGATCGGCTGTAGTCTGCACTCTGTAGACCTGGTCCTAAACTTTTCTCAAAATTTCTGGGTGTGCCTGGGCTCACCTGGCCCACCCTCTAGAACTGCCTATGTGGCAGTCAATGCTACCAGTAACATATATTTTATTATCTCTCTCATGGGCCATCATAAGGCTAATCCAAGCTCCCGCTGACACTTTGGCTGTGATATCTGTATAATTTTCCCAGGCAGCGACAGGCGGAGAAGATGCTTATTTTATTGAACACAATGGTTGGTTTGGTGTGGCAGATGGAGTTGGTCAGTGGTCATTTGAAGGTTAGTAGGTTAATTTTCTTTGGTTTTGATTCTGTAGTTTAACCTTATGTATCATGCCTGGCCTTCTATAGACCATTCAGTTGGTGATGCTAGTCTTAAATCTTAATGTTAGATTGCTTTACAAAGGCAGTTTGTTACCCCCTTTGTCCAGAAATATCAGGCACTCTTGACCTTGTACAGTCTCCATTGCATAATTTTGACTATAATTTAGATTACAAATTGCCTAAAATTAGTAACAATGTAACTTTTGCAACAAAAATACAATAATAGTATTCTTGCATGCTCAATCCATATAATTCTGCACCTTATATTTCTGGACAAAGAGAGTATAAGATAACTGGTCATAAGTCTTAACTCACTGTTGGTGGTCGTCCATTAACTTTAGCAACATTCCTTCTCAAAGCACTGAAAAATGGGGCCATAAAAACGTACACGTACAACAGCAAGCGATCCCCGCCAGAATCCTCATGCCTCCTGCCGGATGCCATCTCCCCTAACCCCTCACCCAATTCCTTCACCCATTTTCATGTCAACAAGCTTCTTTCTTTAGCTTTTAACTTATAATGCTTCATATCAGCAGGCAAGTTTGTGGTCTAATTTTTTTTGGACATATTAATTTAGTAAACCATGTTCCATCTCTTCTTTTTATGGTTCCGTAGCACGGGCACCTTGCTTAGCCAGTAGAATGTGTATTCTTTGTGAAAGACGACTACCGATATGTGGGGAAAACGTTATTCACTGATCGCTACTTCTACCTTCTGTGGATGTTCAGCAGAAGTAACTAACATATACCAATATAAGACAGGGATGCTATTTTGTAGTAAGAAACACCTTTTGCATAATTTAGTTTTAAAACATAAATCTTCTTTTTCTGGACCCTGGAAGCTTAATAAGAGTTGAAATTATCTGGAAATAATGCTGCAAGCAGGTACTTACGACAATTTAGTGAGAAATCAAGAACCGATTTAGTCTGGTCTGCATCCAATCCTATAATAAGGTACTGTACATAGATCAAGTACCACCAGTGCCGGGATGATGACAAGAACTAAGTTGTAAGGGTTAGACAATGACCATTGAGCTGCAAAATGACAATTCAATTCCTTGGAAAAGCAAAGCATGACACGTGCACCAACTATAGACTTAAGAGATGCGTCAAGCCTCGAGTGCTCTTACCTCTTATTATTTTGTATGTGTAATAATTAATTCACAAGATGTGGTTGATTACAATTCCATATGTTTATTTGTAAGAGAAAAATATTTTGTATCTTTATACCTCAGAAATATGCGGATAAATATGTAGATTGACAAGTTGAAACAGAAAAGTAGAAAACGGCAGGATCTGAGAGATGAGTATTGGTTTAAGATGTGCACTACCAAACACATTATATCAGTTCAGTTTGGCTCTGGGTACAAGAAGTAGGATCATTACTCTTTAGGGGATTAATGTCCTAATTCCTAAATGCCAGCCTTTGTTCACAGCCTCTATAGACATGCGCAGACAATTTTCTTCTTGAGACGTGGTCTTCGAGACTTCAAGTTAGGGAGCATTACTGTCAATATAGGTTTGTACTGTTGGCAACATTAAGAACTGCATCATAGATCTCAAGATAAATATAAACACCATGACTTTAGCTCATGTTTTCTTTACCTGACGTCTAGCAAATGTGTATTTGGAACTTCGTGCACATGGTTATTCATAGGCATGCCACAGTGCTAATTTTTTGTTGTAATATTTGTACTTAGGAATCAACGCAGGACTTTATGCAAGAGAGCTTATGGATGGCTGTAAAAAAGTAATAGCGGAAAGTGAAGGAGGCTCTGAGCTTTCACCCGAGCAAGTTCTCTCCAAGGCTGCAGCAGAAGCAAGGTCTCCTGGTTCTTCGACTGTCTTAGTTGCTCACTTTGATGGCCAGGTCTGTTATTTTATCAAGACCATCACAGTTCTTATTTCTCCTCGTGTCATACTTATTGGACCTATCATTGTCACAGCTTCTTCATGTATCAAATATTGGAGACTCGGGGTTTCTGGTGATAAGGAATGGAGAAGTACACGCGAAATCAAAACCAATGGTTTATGGCTTCAATTTTCCACATCAAATCGAGAAAGGGGTTGATCCCTTAACCCTTGTAGAGGTAAAAAAAAAATTTGGTACCAAGTCTAGTCCCGCACCATATGAATAATTGAAAACCAACACTCTTGTTTCCACTGCGTTTTTCAGAATTATACCATTGACATAGAGGAAGGTGATGTCATTATAGCAGCCACCGATGGCCTCTTCGACAACGTCTACGAACAAGAATCGGCAGCCATGATCTCGAAATCTTTGCAGGCAGATCTAAAACCAGCGGTAGAATCATCAACTTGCTTTCTAAGTAAAAAAAAAAATCCTGAATCTCGGTCTCAAGATTGAATCATGGCACGCCTGACTATTCTACTCGCAGGAGATGGCCGAGCACCTTGCTGCCAGGGCACATGAGGTAGGGAGGTCTGGAGCACGGAGAAGCCCATTTTCAGACTCTGCCGTCGCGGCGGGTTACCTAGGTTTCAGCGGGGGGAAACTGGACGACACAGCCGTCGTTGTGTCGATCGTCCGGAGATCCGAAGCTTAAGCTGTAGAAGGCCCCCGAGGTGACAAGCTATTATTTTGGTCGCAGGCAGCTGCACGCACTGTCTGGGAAAGTGTTGCATCAGTAGTTCAGAAATTGCGCGACAAGAAGTGCAGTGGTGTGCATGGCGAAGTTCGCCTATGTAAGTAGTCTAATCCAAGAAGCACATGGTACAGCACACACCTGGTCTGGTTTGGTCTGGTCTGATGAGCAAGGCGCAATTCGCGCATGTAAGTAAGTGATCTAAATTTATGTTTGGTGTTGGTGTTCTTGTGTAAATTTTGGGCTGTAGAAATATGATGCATGATGCATTTGAACTGTAATATTCACGATCAAAACATGATCAGAAATTCATGGCGTCAAGTTGTTACTGGTACATCAACACACTGTCAATTGTAGCCCTAGGGAATTGGTCAGACACTCGCCAACTCCTCTAGGCACTTGCCGATGGAGAAGCAGCCCTAGGGAATTGGTCGGGCTATGGAGGTGTTCGACATCGGTCGAGACCTTGTCAGGTAAAGTGAGCCCTTGTTGCTGTGGTCATAGTGGGTGTGGTGGCTAATCTCCTAAATCGGTGTAAACCGAAGGTTGTTGTATCCTTCTATTAGTGACGATACACCTTCTCCGCTATGAATCTAGTTTTAAAAAGAAAGAAAAAACTCTCTCCATCCAAATATACAAGGTCTCTTTGAATTTTGAGGCTAATTTTTAGCCCTAATTTGACTAACAAAGTATAAATTATATGCAACAACATTTATACCATCGAATTTGTATTTGAAAGAGGTTTTCTGTGGTATAACTTCTATGGCATATACCTCATGTTTTATTAGTTAAATTTATTTTCAAAATTAGAATCAAATATTGTACTCAAAAGAAAAAAGGCAAATGGAAGTTTTTCGACAAGTATTACACTCCTTCCTCAAAATTAAACTCGTTGGCCTCCTACAGAAACATATAAAGACCAGAGTGCCCATAGCATGTTATTTGTAATCGAAACGGTGAAAATGACAGATGATACAAGGAATTCTGGCTCAACACGAGCCATATATATGTAGTATTTCAGAGGGAAAACCTGATGTTAGGTACATTGCGGTTACCACCAGAGACAATACACATCAGTAAAAAAGGGAATTGTCAGATCTTACAAATTCTGGTTGTGCGCGAAAATTGAATATAGTTATGATGATCCAGTGTAACCTGGAGCCACAAGATTGTTGACCTACGCTAATCTACCAACCAATAAACATGTTTTGGCCAACCAGAAAAATGGATATGCGTACAATTATTTTCCTAGGTTTGAAACTTGCAACTCTGAAAAATGAAATTCAAACAAAACTTTAGCCTCAGGATTAGGTTACTTTATGAGTTGTTTTTACTCTATAGTTGACAGAGCGGATATACACCAACCTGGAGCAAAGCTCCCACAATTTTCGGCAAATGGATCAACGTAGCCATGACTTCTAAGTGCTAACTGATCTCCCTCAAAAAGAAAAGGTGCTAACTGTTCTCCCTCAAAAAGAAAAGGTGCTACCGGATCTAGCCCTTTGCCTGCTCCACAGACTGCAAATTGAACAGATGGCTACAACACATTTCAAAGGATCACTACAAGCACCCCAAAACAGCATGTCAACTATTTGACTCACCATTTGTCTTGCCTCTGTCAGGTTTAGTGTCCTGCTGTGTCGCATCTGGCGGAGCATTAGTAGCATCCTTGATGTCCTTAATCTTGACTGACGCTAGCTGACTATCACTTCCATCGCTTTTTGAAGCAGAGGCCTTATCAGGAGATGATGTCTCACCTTTCTTCAGAGATTCCTCTTTCGTATGGGCAGGACTTCTCATTTTGTCCTCTGCAATTTCCTTAACGACACCCTCTAATGTATCTAACCTGACTAAAACCGTTGCCAGCTTCGAATCGGCATCCTCCTTAACAGAGTCGGCTTCAAGTTGTTTCTGTTTCTCTACTTCCTCGATTTTTTTCCTTTTTACTTCTGCTTCCTGAGACAAGCAACATAAAACTCCATCAGTAAATGTTTACTGAATATGCCTTTCATATCATGACAAGAATCTATCAAGTGCCAGAATAACATGTGGAATGTCTGGAGTTATGCTAATTTTAGTTTTACTTGAACACCGGATGGTTTCCACATAAAAGTATAGTTTCCTATTGAAATATATGGAATTCGGAGCAAACGTCCAACCTTCAGATTAGCAACTGTTTGTACAACTTGATATTTAAAGTATACTTTCAGAACAGAAACTATGACATTCTTTAGAAACCTGTAACTGCTTAAGGTGTATATATCCGCTATATCACACATAATATTTCCTGTGAACAAACCAATTGATGGCGATGGTCTGTTTGCATTGAGATATTTCCAACAGCCAGATTTGCTACCAACAGTTGAGATTGAAAAGGGACTGCTCACCAATCACTTAATACTTTTTTGTGGAAATACCAAAATCTATCATGAAATTGCAGATATGTAAACATGTAGCATAACATTTTTAGCCCGTAGGGAACAAACATGTTTCTAGTAAGTAACTGATAGCATTAATAGTAGAGTGCAATTTTTTTAGTGAAAAGTAACAAGGTTGGTGTGTTCATACTTCACAATGTAGAAAGAGAACTCCAAAATAGAGTATCTACCTGCAGGATCTCCTAATAAAATGGCTCAGTAACCAATGTAACTGAAAAAAAAGTGCTACATGTGCCTCGGCACATAAATAATATATCTGGCAGAGAGTGATCACTATAACATCGATGGTTTGAAAAGTCCACAGCACATGAACTAACAATTTCAACTGCCCTAACAGGTTCCATTGTACGTGCATTTAGGTTAAAACTTTATCACAGAGCTTTAACCAAGGGCGCATTTAGAATGCTGAATGATCATGACTGAGAGTACTTGGCTTAAGAGCCAATGTCATACAAGTCAAACTCTTTCACTTAGTAGCTCCAAAGGATCAGTCATGTAGCATTGATATATGAAAACAAGTTGCAGCATAATGTTCGCTAAATAATAAAGATATCAATAGGTCATATTTATGCCCACTGTTGTACAAGATTCAAAATTTTCAGAGATCCTTTATTCCAAAGGAAACTGCGCAGTATGAGGGAATCACAGCATATTACCGCTTCCATCCTTTTGATCTCACTTCGCGCATACTGGGCTACCAAATAGACAGCTGCACACCAAAACAAAAGCCGCAATGTAAACATAGAAAACTGAAAAAGAACTTCACATTTGACACCCCAAAGATTACATATCAGAAAGGAATGGAGTTTATCATGAAACAAACCTAGTGAGGGCATGCAAACAAAGAAGAGCTGTACAAGGTGGAAGTCGAGCCTGAAATACAAAAGAATTATAGAAATCAAAAAAGACTGCCATTAGGAATATGTTTGTAACAGAAATCATCTCCAAAACCAGCATTCCAAGAAAATGTTACAGATTGAATGCTCCTCAATTTTGTAAAGGCATTCTAGATTTCACACATGTTTTTTTATTAGCACCATGGGAAGAACTGGAGATAGAAACTATGACCTCCCGTACTAATATTGATCTTAGTCTCGCCTTCTCATTCTGAGGAAATATGCAACTTCTATTTCCATGACCTCATTATTAGAACACATGGAGAACTTTCCTAGCTTCAGTTCAGGCATGATTTGTTGAACGTTAACAGAATAGGAGTCACATAGCTAAGGTTTAAATCAACTGCCAGCTCAGTATGAGAAAAGAAAATCTTCGCAGGGCTTGGATTTAGCGAAGTAGGATTCTCACAAAAGAAAATCTTCTTTGTGGTTAATTCCTGGCAGAAGGGTATGATTTATATGCAAACAAAGTAGAACAAAATGCATCATGATTTTCCATGATCCGTGCTCCACAAACAAGGTTCCATGGTGACAACCTTGCAACGAGACAAGTTACTATGGTTATTGCCTAATGCTCACCCGAACTCCTTGCGCTTGGGGGGCACCGTGAAGAGGATGTTGGCGGCCGTCTTCCAATCAGCGCCGCTGGACCAGTCGAACTCCTGCACTTTCTTGTACGCCTCCATCCGCGCCGCATGCGCCTCCCGCGCCTTCGCCGCGGCGTCCGTGGGGGCGACGGGGGGAGCTCCCTCGCCGGAAGCGGACGAGGACGAGGAGAGGCGGCGGCAGAGGTGGGCGAGGGGGAGGCGGAGGCGAGGTCTCAGCGCCGGAAGCATCGCGTGGTGGGTGCAGGGCGCGTCGGGGACGGCGGCGGCCTTCAGGGGCTTTGGGGCATGGCCGCCGGCCGTGGTGCTCGCGTGCCACAGCCAGCCGCCGCCAGCTTCGGGGGGGATCGGGACGTGTGGGCTTGTGGCCTGTGGGGTGGTGGACTTGATATTGGACGAGTATCGGTGGTGGGCTGGGCCGGTGAAGTGCAGAACATGGGAAGGCGAAAGTGCTGTTCTCATCCCAACCTGAGCTTGGGCGAACAGTAAAATTAAAAAGAATCATCTAAAAAAGTAAAATTAAAAAGAATTGAAAAGAAATTTCAAGGTTATGAAATTTATTCTGTGCTAAAAATTGATTATTTTTTTACTTGTGTGAAAAGTTTCATCAGCAGATGACATTCGTGAAAGACGTGACAAAAAATCCCGATGCTTTCGAAAATAACATTTTGGAGGCCACGTTTTCCACGAATGTCATCCGGTGATGAATTTTGTAACCAATAATATATTTTTTCAATGTGAGGCACAATTTTTTTCTAGATTTTTAAAATTTCTGAATTTTTATTTTATTTTTTGTTCATCCAAACTCACCTCGGGATCAGAACAACCGCGTCCGTAGGAAGGCCTCCTCTTTGCCTAAAACAGAAGGCCTCCTCTAATCGGTAATTTTGGTTTTATATTGAAAAGGCGACCTCTATATATATGGCTCTGAATTCTTTTCTTTTTGATTAAAAAATAATAAGAATCCATAGCCATATACATGGCCCTGGATTCTACTACCTCTCTAACTTAATGTAAGACTTCTTCTTATCGAAGGAGTATAATTTATACTAATAAAAACCTTGAAAGACATAAGATTATATTTGATTAGTGGTATGGTTTTTGGTTTTAAAGATTCATAGAGACCATGGCGACACGTCTTTAATCCAACTCAACCCGTCGATGCACCACATTTAAGTTTCTATCTAATTTGTACCGTCATCATTTTTTTGCAAATGGTCTATTATACTTTCTCAAACTTAACATGTAGTCCACTATATCCATGTTAACGAAACTAAAACTTAACCGAGGTGGACTGTGAGTTGACTTTAGGCTTTGTTTGTTTGGACTTCTGCTACTGCTTTTTGCAACTTTTCTGCATTGGCAAAAAGCGGCAAAAGCTCCTAAATAGGGGTTTTTTGCTTATGAATCAATATTGTTATATGATGATATAAGCCAAAAGCTGAAGCAAAAAACACTTATTTAGGTGCTTTTTTGGCATTTTTGCCAAAGTGAAAAGGCCGCAAAAGCAGAAGCAAAAGCCCAAACAAACAGGGCCTAAATATGTGGTCAATATTGCAAATATGAAAATATTATGGAAATAGGCCACATATTTAGATCTCGGTGTAGTAGGCTTCGTCAATTTAGGTATGTCGGGTCTCGAATTCACATTTGCATTTATGCTTCTGCATTTTTGTGACTGAAATTTGCGTATATGCTTAGTTTGTATGTATCAAGCAATAACCCTTCGTGGGTTGAAGTCTCAATCAACGTGGATGTACGATAGCGTCACCTATTAGAACAACGCCAAAAATCTCCGTGTCTTCATTGTGTTTGATATCTCTGATCCCCTCCTTTACGTTCATATGCAAAGTCTTTAATTTTCGTTGCATACTCTTTAAGCTTGCGTGTGTAGGGTGCTACTTCACTTTGTGATAATTGCTAAAAAAAATCCTACAACTATAATTGGGAAAATATTAAATTTTTATCCTCTCTAGCCTACTTATGATCCTACAGTGACTCTCTCCCAATTTCCTAGACAAGAAAATTGGATGGTGTAGAGATTTTCCTCCAATGGCTGAACTTTGCCTCTGAGCAAGGTCCCAAGGTGATCTCAAATTCCAATAGAACCAAAATTGACTATAGGGTTTGCTGGAGTGTACCCTTGCAAGAGCAATCCATCGTGCTGCCGGCCGCGGCGCTTCCTTCTCGTCAAACACCACATCATCCATGTCCTCTTCTGGCAGCCCTAGTTCCTTCATAAGCTGCTCAACATCATCGGTCTCTGTTGGTCCTAAGGCCGCAAAACCGGAAGCCGCGCTCGAAGGCATCTCGAACCCTAATCCGATTGAAACAACGATCAGGCCTTCTTGAGGAACTCTAAGCCTTCCGCTCTCCACTGCCTAGCCGAGACCAGGAGGCATCATAGAGAACGCCCCCGGATCAAGCGCGAGGATGACGGGATGAAGCCGAGGAAGGGAAGAGCAGATCTCGACGGCGGTGAAAGATCGTCCCGGGAGGACCAAAACCCTAGTGAGAGGGGAAAAACTATCAACACTAGTACACGTAATCTGATCTGGCCAACCCGTTGAAAACGAGTCCAGTCCCGCTGAGACCAACTGACCAAACCAGTTGAAAAGGTTTTGTATTAATGACTGGGGTTTTAACAGAATTCTGGGTTCTTAGAGACTAAGTGCTAGAATTCTGAAAGGTGTGTATTATCCGGATGGAGAGTTTTCAACAGCCGACCTAGGTGGGCACCCCTCTCAGATATGGAGGGGAATATTAGAGGGTCATGAAATTTTGAAGCTCGGACTGATCCGGAGGATAGGTAATGGAAACGCAATGAGTATTTGGGACATGAACTGGCTACCCCGGAAGGAAAACATGAGGCCCATTGTTGCATTAACTGTTGATCCTCACCTTGTGTCAGAGTTTATTGACCATGAGAATGCATGTTGGAACACTACACTGATTGAGCAGGTATTCTTGCCATATGATGCAGCAGCCATCTTGAGGATCCCGGTTTGTACCAGGAATATGGAGGACTTTTGGTCATGTGGATTTTGAAAGAATGGAATTTATTCTATCCGGTCTGCTTACAGAATGATCGTCGCCAGTGGCGGAGACAAGGGGGGGCGAGCAGGGGCCTGGCCCCCCCTATCGATCGACGAGACAGGAAGCATGGTTTGTTGATTAGCGATCTGAGTACATGTAAACAAGTACTCGGCCCCCCCTATCTTAACGTGAATTCTGAAAGAAGGAAATAGCCCACGTAAAAGCCCATTAGTGAGTCGTTTTCAAGTCCAGATTGGACTCGCTAAGGGCTGGGCATTCTCTCCGTAATTAGCGTGTGTGTGGATTAGCGCTAAGCGGCCGCCGTTCTGTACTCCGGTGCCCTTGGGGCCTTGCGGCCTGCTGGCCTCTGCTCTCCCCATCGATCGATTCACATGCCGACGCATGCTGATTCACTGGTCAATTCTTCACGTTCAGCTAACGAACTAGCCGAGGTTAATACATCAAACTTTTTTCGCGGCGTAGTTAATACATCAAACTATCTGCCAATCTCTGTTACTAGTATTTCTCATCTTACATCGTTATACATCATATTTTAATTATTTTTGTTCATCACAACGCTAGGGCCTAGGGCACCCACAATTGTCAGAAGTCACGCGCATGCTAACGGCGACCAGCCGATCTACTTCGAGTATTTGACCTACTATATAGCAGAGGGAACGAGCAAGGGCTGGATTTGATTATCTAGGTATTTTCCCTAATACAAAAACACAAAATATGACAATACAACCAATGATGATTTTTAATTCAAACCTATATAAATGCATGCTAAAAGCCAATCGTTTTGATATATAATGATCGTTCTTGTTTGTATATTTTCAATTTCCATATGAATTTTTTTAGTAGCATGGTATTTCATGTCATATTTTGCAGTAGTTTGATTATCAAGTTCATTATTGACCTTTTAGCTATAACTAGACAATGCCTCCGGCTGATAAATAAGTGTGTGTCTAGGCAAAGTGAAATATGAATGATATTTGGATAAAAAACTATTGGCTACTTTTGTGATGCAATATTTTTTGGCTTCACCGACATCGTTTGGCCCCCCCTATGTTCAAATCCTGGCTCCGCCCCTGATCGTCGCAACAAAAAGTAGGCGTGAGGACTGGCTGGAGGAAAGAGCGGGGCCCTCAAATAATGCAGATAATGAGCGTTGTTGGGAAACTTTATGGAAAGTGCATGTGCCGGCGAAGCTAAACAAATTTCTTTGGCGGTTGGCTAGAACTCCTTACCAACTGAAGATGTGAGAAAGAAGAGAAAGATGTCACACCATGAAGAATGCTTTGTGTGTGGAGCTCAGGATTGTTGGAGACATAGCCTTCTCGAGTGCAACATGGCTCGTTGTGTTTGGTCTCTTGTAGACCATGACCTACTTGATCACATGATTGCTACATAAGAACCATCAACACGAGCTTGGCTGTTTTCCATGATGGAAAGTCTGAACCATGGGGAGGTGACAAGGTTGACAGTTACTTTGTGGGCAATATGGTACGCGAGGAGGCAATTGATCCATGAAGGAATACACCAAAGTCCCTATGTCACGCACATGTTTGTTCTCAATTTCATAGCTGAGCTAGACCAATTGAATCCGGCGTCACAACCACAATTGAGGACAGCCCCACAACAACCTCGTCAAGATTTCATGTGGATGCCACTAGTGGAAGGATTAGTGAAAATCAATGTAGATGCCGGAGTATCTTCAGACCGGAACGTGGGTACGATAGCTGCTGTGTGTCGAGCTCGTGATGGAACTTTGCTGGGCTCATCTTTGCTAGTCATTCATGGGATGATAGACCCTACGACGCTTGAGGCGATTGCATGCAGGGAGGGGATGTCCCTAGCGCAGGATCTTGGAATGGATCGCCTTCAAATCTCTTCAGATTGTAAGCAGGTGGTGCATCATATTCATCAAAGAGCCGGAGGAGACTATGGTACTATTATTAGAGAGATCTTACAGACATCTATGTTATTTTCGTTGTGTAATTTTTCTTTTGAACCCCGAGAGTCGAACTATGAGGCTCATAGGCTTGCTAGGTTTGGTGTTTTTCTCCCTGTAGGGAGGCATCTGTGATTGGGTTCTTCGCATGATCCAATTGTAATTCCTATGAATATTTTAGCTAATAAATAAAGGCCTAGCAAGATTTTCTCCAAAAAAGATGCATGGGTTAATTTGGGGAATTATATATAGAAAAATTAAACTGAAAAAGAAGAGACTTGCTAGTAGTATATATACACCCAACAAACGGTAAAAATTAAACTGAAAGCGAATCAACCTGTGGTTGAGTTGGTTAGGTGGACAGTGGTATCCCCAACCTATCAGGGCTCAAATCCTGGTGCTCGCATTATTCCTGGATTTATTTCAGGATTTCCGGCGATGCGCTTTCAGTGGGAGGAGACGTTCCTGTCGACGACGAGGCGTCTACGGTGACTTCGTAAATCTCAAGATGATATGCCGGCTCAGTCTCTCGGAGGTGCTCATAGGGGTAGGGTGTGCATGTGTGTGTTCATAGGGATGAGTGTATGCACGTGTATATGAGCGCTTGTGTTTGTACTGATGCTAAAAAAAAAGGGTAAAAATTGGCACCAATGGAGGCAGCAAAAATGGAGGGAGTACGGTTGATCTCAGCTAGGGCCGGCTATGCGTATGCATCGGGTGAATTGTTCGGCCCGTTGCTTATGCCATGCCGTAGTTCTTCCATCGCGGAAACAGTTTTGCATCAGTCCACGCATGGAAATAAGCGGCATCCTTTGCTTTGACCATTTAAATCAGTGCAACGTCAGTCACTCAGACACTGTAAAAATACTCCTTGGTGACCGTGCTGGGTCACAAACAGATTAACATGGGCGTGAGCGTTGATTTTGGCAGTCGAGCTAGTAGTAGTGTAGCTTCAAAGAAAAAAAAGCTAGGGCTCATTCGATTTGGAGGAAATCAAAACATAGGAATTAGTAGTATAGGAATATGATAGGATGGCACTTGCCATTCTAAGGAATTGACTTGCCTCGTTCCTACGCGTAAAATGAGCTTTGAGTGGATGTGTAGTTTTCTCAAAAACACGGGAAATGAGTAGTATTCCTACGAAATTCCTGCACGCATTTCCTACAAACCGAATGCATACATAGAAAATTTTCCTCTGAAATCTTTATTTCTATGTTTTTCCTATGAAAATCCTTCAAACCGAATGAGGCCCCAGTAGTAGTGTTGGACCTTGGTTCTTGGGTGGTGCGAATTCGTTGCACGTTCCTTTCATCCAAGTGTTTCAGTACTACTGCATGCTACAGGCACACGTGTTCGAGGCGCACACAGTGCATGCGTAGCCTGCAGCGCATGCAAGGTCCCGACCGGTCTATGGACACCGTGCGTAGCGCGAACCGTTGCTGATGCGCGGGCGGGCGCGTCGGACTTTGGGCTCGGCATGCATGCATGCATGCATGCATGGAGACATGATACTTAGCCACGGCAAAGAGCAATGCAGTGAATATTCAGGGCGCTAATAATTTTGGCGCCTCTGTACAATGTTTTGTCACCAAAAGTGTGTTGCACTTGCGGAGGTATGGATTGGACAGATTTTTCTTTTTCTTCCCAAAGATGATGGACTCATGGTACTGCCTTGAGCAAGTAGTTCATGGTGTAGTCCTTGGTGCAGAGAGAGATGCACTAATTGGCAACATGATACCAAAGAGAAATGCAGTAGTACTGGGTCTCTACGAATTTCAGGGTTTGTCTGCCCAATGCACATCCATTCTGTATCAAAATTAGGGATCGCTTACACGTCAGGCACCTAATTTTTTTTAGCTTGCATCAGTCACTTTCATTTAGGACCATCAGATCTCATCCTACAGTCCAAACAGATCGCACACTCACACAGTTTGTCTCCCCCCCTCCTCATTCTTGCTCATCCTCCCCACCCCTCTACAGGCCATCGCGCTTAGGGTTTGCTCGGAGTGGCTCCGGAGGGGACGGAACCGACTAGGCCATGGCAGGGCATACCCATGGCAGAGGACAAAGATGCCAAGCTAATCTTCAATAGTCTCATCAATATCACACTAGGAGATGGTGAGATGGTCTTGTTTTGGGAGGATAGATGGATTCATGGTTTCACAAATTGGAGAAATAGCACCCTCCATCCTAGAGATGGTTAGGGCAACTCCAACGCACGATCCCAAACGGACGTCCGTTTTGTCCGGATTTCGTCTTTTTGGGGTGGCAATGGCACGGCGTCCGCCTGGATTTTTGAACGCGCCGGTGGGCGCGCGGCCGCATCTCACCCGCATACATTTTTTTCGCCGCATTATTATTATTATTTTCATCAGCGATTTTTTTGATACATTGAAGTGCATTCACCAAATCTTGACTAGAATAGTAAGACAAAAAAAAAAGGAACCACAAAAAAACATTTTAAAAAATATCCAACTTTCATCCTGCAAAAAAAAGATATCCAACTTCCATAATTGGTTCCGCAAGCTAGATTAGTATCTTCTCAATGCCTTCATTGTTGATCTGCGGATTTTTGATCTTGCATGCTTCTTTTTTCTTCGAGTCTAAAAAAGTAGACGTTGCTTCTTCGCATCTAGTCTCATCTCTAGCCTCTATTCTAGCAACAAGTGCATGGGCATCTATCAAATTTTGTTCTATCAATAAATCGATGTATTTTCTTCCCAATACCAAAAGTTGCATCCTTCCTACACAAAATAAAATTTGAGTATATGCAAAATGCACCGAATCCGGGAGCACAACTGAAGCTAAACTAGCACATACCCCATCGTTTTTGCACTTGACGAACGCGCATATGGGATGTCCCGGCATTATAGACACGCGACGCACGACCCTTCGTGGACAGTCATCACACTTTACGAGTGGCAATGGTGCGCAGACGAGCCTTTGGGCCAGCACCGGGCCCGGACGACGGTCGTTGATGTATTTGCTGGCAGACCGGCGACGGGTAGATCCAAGCGGCTAGAGGCAGGGTCAATACCTGCATGTGGCTTGGGGGCGTTGCCGGGGCTGTGTGGTCCGGTACCCGGCTAGTCCATGGCACGGCGCAGCCTCCGACAGCCGGGTGAGCTCGAATCCGGCTAGATCTGCTCCAAATTCGGCCGCCAGATGCGCTGAAATCAGGCGGCCGGGGTTGGACAGCTCGGGGTGTCGAAAAAACGGGGGCTGCGACAAGGGTAGGGGGGCAAGCAAGCGGCCGTGCTGGACAACGATATGGCTGGCGGCGGTGGCGGCTAGGGACGAGAGGGAAGTGGGACGGGGTGCGGCTGAAGTGTGTGTGTGTGTGTGGGGGGGGGGGGGGGGTTGATAGAAAAAAGGGCGCATGTGTCCCCTACAGGCGAGCTGGGGGGAGGACAAGGGCACGCGTCGTACCCAACCGCGCGTGTTAGTTTGGCCGCAAACACGGCCTAAAGTTAGACCGGGAATGGATTAAAAGCAAACAAAAACATTAATCCATTTACTCCCGCGTATTAGGCCGCCTGTTATGTCTATTATGTCTGTTTACCCTTAAACGGACGCGGCCGGACGATTTGGAGTCCTGCATTGAAGTTGCCCTGAGCACGCGAGCGCCAATTACATAACCGTGCGACATGCGCCGATCGATAAAGCATGGACGACGGACGTGCAGGAAGATATCTCCTTCCTGTCGCATATGCAGATAGCTCACTTGTGCCTTGCGATTGCCATGGTGCCGCGCAATGAGCAGCTACCAGATCAGTTTAGTTGGCCGGCGGACAAGTCTGGTAGCTTGTAAGACAATAGGCTTTGGGGGGAACCGGCACAACCCTTTAGGGGTGGCCTATCACATATATATATAATGAGGTGGTATACAACGTTACAATATACACATGTAAATACAGTCTAACACCCTCCCTCAATCTTAGCCACTTTCTAATGAATCTAGAAGGGTAAGATTGCGCCTGCAAGTCTCAAACTGTGGCAAAGGCAATGGCTTGGTGAAGATGTCAGCAAGTTGATCCTTGAAAGAAATAAACTTGATCTGTAGTTGCTTCTGAGAGACACGTTCACGCACAAAGTGATAGTCAACTTCAATGTGTTTCGTTCGGGCATGGAATACCGGATTTGCAGAAAGGTATGTAGCACCGATGTTATCACACCAAAGAACAGGAGGCTGTGATTGGGGTATACTTAACTCCTGAAGCAAGGACTGTACCCAGATGATCTCTGATGTGGCATTGGCCACAGCCTTATACTCAGCCTCAGTACTGCTACGCGAGACAGTAGCCTGTTTCGAGCACTCCAGGCAATCAGGTTAGAGCCAAAGAAGACAGCATAACCCCCCGTGGATCGCCTGTCATCCGGATTGCCAGCCCAGTCTGCATCAGAATATGCTGAAAGACAACCAGAGTCAGACGGCCGAATATGCAAACCATGAGCCACCGTAAAACGAATATAGCGCAAAATCCGCTTAACAGCAGACCATTGAGTGTCACGGGGTGACTGCAGATACTGGCAGACTCGGTTAACAGCATAGGAAATGTCTGGTTGCGTGATCGTCAAGTACTGGAGCCCACCAACAATACTCCTGTACTCTGTCGCATCAGAAGAAGAAAGAAGCACACCATCAACAGCATTGAGCTTATCAGTGGTAGACATGGGTGTAGTCGTCGGTTTGCACTTAAGCATCCCAGCTCGCTGCAACAAATCCAGAGAGTACTTCTTCTGCGTCATAACAAGGCCAGCAGCACGAGAAGTAACCTCCACACCAAGAAAGTAATGAAGCTTCCCAAGGTCCTTGACCGCAAAATCAGCACCAAGTGAGCGAACAAGCGCAGTAGCAGCCGACTGAGAGGAGCTGACCAAAATGATATCATCTACATAGACCAACAAGTACATAGTAACCTCAGGCCTTTGAAGAAGAAACAATGAGGAGTCAGCAGTTGATGATGCAAAACCATGAGCACGAAGAGCCATTGCAAGACGAGCATGCCAAGCACGAGGAGCCTGCTTCAGACCATAAATTGCCTTGGACAGACGACAGAGATGATCAGGGCGATCCGGATCAGAGAAACCCGGAGGCTGGCGCATGTAAACCTCCTCCGCCAAGACACCATGAAGAAAAGCATTTTGAACATCAAGCTGACGAAGAAACCAACCTCGAGTAACAGCCAGAGAGAGAAAAAGTCTGATGGTAGTAGGCTTGACCACTGGACTGAAGGTGTCTTCATAGTCAAGTCCAAAACGTTGTCGAAAACCACGAGCAACCAGACGAGCCTTATAGCGCTCAATGGACCCATCAGAATGCCTCTTCACTTTGAAAACCCATTTGGAATCAATGACATTTACCCGTGATTGTGGAGGAACAAGAGTCCATGTCTGATTGCGAAGAAGCGCTTGATACTCCTGCTCCATGGCCTCTCTCCAATGAGGAATGCGCATAGCAGCTTGATACGTGCGTGGCTCAGAGGATGGATCTGCGAGAGCAGCAGACATGCACGCCGCTAACCAAGCAACTGTGCCATCGTGACGTTGCTTAGGCTGAAAAATGCCACTCCGACTGCGCGTATGTGGACGTAGAGCAGCAGCAGGAGCCGGCGGAGGCGAAGGTGACGGAGACGTACAGTCGCCGGAGATGCAGGAATCACCTCAGGCGAGCTCGGGACAGACGACTCCGGGCTGCATGGCGAAGACTGGCCCGACGACAGGGGCTCAGAGGCCATGGGCGAACCGAGAGTGGGCGAGGCCAGCTCCGGTGACACCGGCCCAGACGGCCTTGGCGAGGCGAGAGCAGGCGAGGCCGGCCCTGATGAGAAGGGCCCAGACACCCTGGACGAGGCAGGGGCGGGCGAGGCCAGGCCTGGTGATGACTGCCCCGACGCCCTGGGCGAGACGGGGACCGAGGAGGCCGGCCCAGTCGGCGGGGTTGCAGGGCGCGACGATGGCGAAGGCAGCCCAGAAGCCAGAGGCGACCGGGCCAGGACGTCGATCGGCCGTGCATGAGCACGGAAACCGAGGCCATGCAGGGGCGCCATGTGCTCCTCATGCAAACAGAAGGTGCCGAGGATGAAGGCGATGGCGACGAAGAGGAAGATGGCACTTCCAGAATCTCCAAACGAGCCCCACGACCAGTGCCTGCACCATGGTTAGGCAACAATAGAGGAGAATATGCAACATCATCAAATTGGTCAGAAGCAACAGAGGATGAATGCATGACAGGTGGCTCGGTAGTGGACACAGGGAGTTTGGCAAAGGGAAAAACATGCTCATCAAACACAACATCCCGAGAGATGTAGACACGATTAGTGGGCACATGAAGACATTTGTATCCTTTATGAAGAGAGCTATAACCAAGAAAAACACACTTCTTGGAACGAAACTCGAGCTTACGCTTGTTATATGGACGGAGATGGGGCCAGCAAGCACACCCAAACACCTTGAGAAAGGTGTAGTCCGGTTGTTCATTAAGGAGAACTTCAATGGGAGTCTTCATATTCAAAACACGAGTGGGAGTATGATTGATGAGAAAACATGCAGTGGTGAAAGCATCACTCCAAAAACGAAACGGAACAGATGCATGGGCCAAAAGAGTCAGACCAGCTTCAACAATGTGACGATGCTTACGTTCTACTGAACCATTCTGCTGATGTGTATGTGGACATGCTAAACGGTGAGTGATCCCAAGCGACTGAAAGAAGGAGTTGAGGTTGCGATACTCGCCACCCCAGTCCGACTGAACATGAACAATTTTGTGCTTGAGAAGGCGTTCAACATGTTTTTGGAACTGAACAAAAATGTCAAACACATCGGATTTACGTTTGATAAGATAAAGCCAGGTAAAGCGGCTGTAAGCATCAACAAAACTGATATAGTAATTATGACCACTAACAGAAGTCTGAGCAGGACCCCATACATCTGAAAACACAAGTTCTAAAGGATGTTTCACCTCACGACTGGACTCCGAAAAAGGAAGTTGATGACTCTTCCCCTGCTGACAAGCATCATACACTGCTACATCTTTATTACTAGACACACTAGGAAGCTCATGACGACGCAAAACATGCCGGACAATAGGTGTGGCCGGGTGACCAAGACGAGCATGCCACTGTGACGGAGATACCCGAACTCCACTGAAGACGCGAGCGACGCCAGGATGCTCCAGACGATAGAGACCTTGGCAGAGCCGCCCACTAAGAAGAATGTCCCTCGTGCCCCGATCCTTAATAAAAAGATCAAAAGGATGAAATTCACAAAGCACATTATTATCACGAGTGAGTTTAGGAACTGAAAGAAGATTACGTGTCACAGATGGAACTCGAAGAACATTGCGAAGTTGAAGACTCCTATTGGCATGTCTAGTGAGAAGTGATGCTTGACCAATATGAGAGATGTGCGTACCTGCTCCATTGGCGGTGTGGATCTTGTCGGAGCCATGGTAGGGTTCACGAGTGTGAAGCTTCCCCATCTCACTGGTCAGGTGCTCTGTCGCCCCAGAGTCCATGTACCAGTGGGGATCAATGGAGTAGGACTGAGTGTGTCCCTGTGGCTTCTGCGGCGGCGGACGATCAGCCATGGCGACCTGACGAGCAAAGTTGCGTGTATCCTTCCCGTCATTGCCGAGACCAAGAAAACCCCGCTGGAAGCGCTTGTGACACTTCGAGGCCCAGTGCCCATCGCGACCACAAAGCTGGCACACACGTGGACCGCCAGCCCCTGGTAGCGTCGCAGTAGGAGGAGGGGCCGAGGCGGGTGGTGGTGACTGCCCCGAAGGAGCCCTGGATGAAGCAGAGGAGCGACCACCCTTGGTGGCGGCGTTTGCCGAGAGGGCGCCGTTGCCCCTGGATCGGCGCGTCTCGACTCGTTGCTCAGTAAGCAGGAGGCGTGAAAAGACCTCGTGTGCTGGCATGGGCGTGGAGTTGCCTCTCTCATTGATGATCTCGACTAGGGCGTCATACTCCTCATCAAGACCATTGACAATAAACGAGTTGAACTCGGAGTCGGTGAGGGGCTGTCCAATGGAGGCCAGCGTGTCGGCGAGACTCTTGACTTTGTTGTAGAACTCAGTGGCGGTGGAGTCAAGCTTCTGACACTCCCCAAGTTGGCGACGGAGCCCAGATACACGAGCCTGCGACTGTGCCGCAAACGAGCGCTCAAGAATAGTCCATGCCTCGTGGGACGTCTTGGCGAAGACAACAAGCCCAGCAACGGCCGGAGAGAGCGACCCCTGGATGGAGGAGAGGTTCGCCTGATCCTGCCCTGTCCAGACACGGTGAGCCGGATTATAGACCGGACCGTGCACGCTGTCAACCAGCGCAGGAGGGCAAGGGAGAGAGCCGTCGACATAGCCAAGCAGATAGTGACTCCCAAGAAGCGGAAGAACCTGCGCGCGCCAGAAGATGTAATTGTCCGACGACAACTTGATGGTGATGAGATGGCCGAAGTGAAACGGCGGCGGCGGCTGCAATCCCATCGAGGAGACTGGCTGAGGTGAGACCACCGTGGAGACAGTCAGAGGGGCAGCCGGCGCAGTGACAGAGGGCGCGATGGCCGCGGTTGACGCCGCGAAGCCTGCCAGCGCGACGTCCTCCGCCACCAGCGGCGCAGTGGCCGAGGGCGCGACAGCCGCGGTTGACGGGGCGTCGGCGGTGTGGGCCACAAGCGCCTGCCCGGGCGAAGTAGCAGCCGGCGGGAGCGCGAAGAGGGAGCCGACGCTCCGTGTCCCGATCGGCGCCTGAAGGGAGGCGGCATCCAGCGGCCTCGAGAGAAGTGCCGCGAGGGAGGCCGGCAGAAAACCGGTGGCGGTGGAGCCGGACGCAGCGGCGGACGTCATAGCAGTCGGGCGACGGCGACGGCAGGCGCGGCGGCGGCGGCGGTGGCGGCGGCGGCGGCGGCGGCGGCGGCGGTTTAGGGTTTTTAGGCGGAAGCGGACGTAACCTAGCGTGATACCATGTAAGACAATAGGCTTTGGGGGGAACCGGCACAACCCTCTAGGGGTGGCCTATCACATATATATATAATGAGGTGGTATACAACGTTACAATATACACATGTAAATACAGTCTAACATAGCTACATAGCTAAGTCTGACTTATCAAAGGATGTGCATGGGACTTGTGCGACCGCCGACTGCCCATGCCATATGGAGGAGTTGGGCTCCTTTACGCTGCAAGATTTTTGCTTGGTTTACGGTGCAGTACCGGTTGTGAACTTCGAACAGATGCGCTAGGCATGAGCTTCAGGATGAGCCATCCTCTTGTTTCACTTGCTTACAGGAACATGATAATGTGAATCACATTCTTGTGCAGTGCGTTTACGCAAGGGAGGTTTGGCACCGATGCTTCGACACCTTGCAGTTGGATATCCAGACGCCTTCCCAGATCATCACTTTCACTGAATGGTGGCTGCAGCAAAGAAGGAGGTTCACTGGGAGAACACGTTGAGGGCTTGATTATTTTGTGTTGGGGACGGCTTGGGTGCTGTGAAAGCAAAGAAACGCGAGGGTGTTCAACAGAGCCCATGATCAACATACGCCGGACCAACTTGTGAGGCAAGTGCTCTTGGATATCAAGAATTGGTCGCTCATAGGTTTTGGTGCAGGAGGTCTAAACCCATTTGTGAGAGAGTGAGCTTTGTATTTTTGGCGGTGTAGGTGTTGGTGGTTGCCAAATAGGATGTGTGCATCCCGCTTGGTTTCTTATAATTAACTTCTCTGCGTTCAATGAAAATATAGTACACCATTGATGTACTCTCGAAAAAATATACCTCCCCACTCCCAATCCTTCCCCCCCTCATTCTTCCTCATGTACCTCCCCACTCCCTAGTCCTAACCGCCTGCCTCCACCCCTCGCTCGGAGCGGCGAGTATCGCCGCCTTGCCTTCCCGCCCCGACCATCCCTAGAAGCCTCGCCTTGATGTACAACTCTGGCATCCCCCTCCCCCCTCCCTTGCAACCCGACCCCCATTAAGTTCCGAACTCGCTCCCGCCGGCTCCCGCTCATACAAGGCTCGGCCTTGTTGTCGCCGGCGTTCGTCATTAGAGCTTCTCAGGCCTCGCGCTGCATGAAAAAAATGACTGACCCTAGACTTTTCAACTTGTGCATGTAATTTAGTAAACGTGCAAAAAATATAAGTGGTTAGAAGTTGGAACGAGATAACCCCGCAAAAAAAGAAGTTAGAACGAGATGCACACAGCATGCAACGCGTGTGCATGCGCATCAAACTTATCCATTGGTTGTTAGTACTGTACAAAATATACTCGTGCATGGTGGTGAGGTTGGTCACAATGGGGAGGAACTTAGAAGTAACATCACACACTCCAATACAACTTTGCTTATGTGTCACATATTTAATGAAGAGAGAGGTGTTTATGGTAACTAGCTAAGTTACCGGAACATTACACACTCCAAGAAACAATGAGTCTATAATCTAATAAATACATTGTTGCATGACACTACATAGATGTTCCTACCCACTGTGGAGGTAGTAACATAGTCTAGGAAACTGTGTAAGTTACTAGACTATGTTCTTGCCCATTATGACCAGCCTGAGCCCTTTTTTCTCCGTACGTAATTCCCGATAAAAATTGGTACAATCTTGTGGTTTCACCACTTTGCCCGTAATGTGAACACGAACAGGTTAAATGAATGTGAAAGCACGCGCGTCCACACCAGCACAAATTGTTGAAACCCGAAAAAATCTCCTCACCGCCGTAATAAACTCAACTCCCTCTTTTCCCAGGCGTCCATCTACTCTGCTATATGAACCGCCTGCGCGCGCCGACGGATTCCATCTGTGCAATCAATCTGGCGCCATGGGCCGCACCGCCGGTTCCTCGTCGGGGCAGAAGAGGAAGAGCGCGGGAGGAGGTGACGAAGAGGGCGAGCTCGTCGCCGATGAGCTACTCTGGCGCTTGTCCCTCGGCTCCATCTACGGCAGCAGCGCCGGCTTGGCGGCTCCGCCGATGAATGCGCCGCCCTGCCTCCATGTGACGCAGGCACCGCCGGTGCCGCGGCGTACCTCGCCTGTGTCGCCGCCAGCCGCCGTCAGTCTAGTGGCGCATGTCCAGATGCACGCGGACGGTGCGGCTTTCATCGCCGCCGGAGCCGGCCAGGTCCTTTCTTCACCAACGCTGTTTGATGATGGCAACAGTGCCTCTTCAGTTCGTCCGAGGGCATCTTATTCAGGCGTTGTGGTTGCATCGGCCGCCATTCCCCTGGCGGCGAAACAAGCGGCGGCTCCTCCTCTCGTGCCGCCGATAAAACAGGACGCGGTTGCACCGCGGGCTTCACCTCCTGCACACCACCAATCACCCCGGCGGCGCGTCACCAACAGCGCTCTACCCCAGCCGGCCGCCGTCGACGGTGCCACCGCGGCCAACAATGCCATCACCGTCGGGGCTTCGAGCGCCACTGCTTCACCGCCTTCCATCAACGGTGCCACACCCGCTTCCCCACTGTTTCCGTGGGCGACCAACCGTGCCGCCATACATCACCCAGTCTCCTATCTCTTCGAGCGGGGCATCACCACCGTGGAGGGTGAGGTGAAGTGCAAACGCTGCGACCTCCTGAAGACGGTCTCCTACAACATCGCCGTCAAGTTCAAGGAGGTCCGCGACTTCGTGTCCCACAACATCCACGACATGGATGACCGTGCACCTAAAGCGTGGATGAGCCCCGTCGTGCCAGACTGCGACGGGTGCGGGCAGAGGAACAGCCTGCGGCCGGTGATACCGAAGGAGAAGGAGAGGGTAAATTGGGTGTTTCTGCTGCTGGGGCAGACGCTTGGGCTATGCTCGCTGGAACACCTCAAGTATTTCTGTGCGTGCACAGGTCAACACCGCACCGGCGCCAAGGACAGGGTGCTCTACTCCACCTACATGGAGCTTTGCAGCCAGCTCTGCCCTGACAGGCTCTTCAACCTGACCGCGGAGAGGCAGAAGAGGGGTCAGCAGTATTCCTGAGTACCTAATCCATGCATGTCACTGTCCATATGGCGTTTGTAAGCCAATTGATTATGTCATTCTTATGTCTTTTAATCTATCTATTGATCATATCGAATATTGGACTGTTGCAATCTATAGATTACTACTTCCTGGCTTCGAACAGTTTGGTTTAAACTTGCAATATATATGTGGAGGATCTCTTGTGGATCCTAGATGTTATGTCGTTTGGAAGAAGAAAAAGGGAAATTTATAAACTTTGTAATCACATATTTTTGCTACCGCTTTGCTTTTTCATGTACCCCAACTTTATTTTACTATGAAACTTTAGTATACCAAGGTTTCAAAAAACGAAACAGAAGGAAACGCGCACCTACAAAAAGAATACGTACGACTTCTCTTTCCCGTCTCGCAAGGCAACTAGGGAAAGCTTCTTTCCCTCGATCTCCGCCGACGAACATGTGGATTCGCTTCCCCTCTGCTTGCTACATCGACAGCCGGTGGCGGGGAGGGGAAACCTGGTGCCTCGGCTCCGGCTAGGTAGATACTAGGTAGGGTTTTAGTCCTCGCAGGGGCGTCGCTTCTTCTTTGAGCCAGTCTTTCAGGCTATGATCCTCCTTGAGTTGACGGATTAGATGGAGCTACGGCGTAGATTCCTGCCAGCTCCTAGGTTAGAGTTTCTCGTCGTGCGTGCACAACAGTGAGATTTGGTGTCAGGTTCTTCGATTCAAGGATTCAACGGTGACGGCTGCGGCTCCGAGGCGCTTATCCTTAGGGGCATGTACATGAAGACTTCCAGGCTGTCATCGACAAGGTCAGACGGGCTTCGGTATGGGAGCGGCGACAGTGGCGCGTCATGGCTCATTCTGGGGGTGTCAATGGTCGTTCGGTGTTTCATGTATTTCGATGAAAATTTTATTATATTTGATATAGTTTGTACTTCCGGTGAATTTTTATAATTGATTTGATCTTTTTTGAAGAAAAAGTGAAACAACAAACAGTTTTGCTAGAACTCATCTAGATGAGATATAATTTGGTCTCATTCATCTTTTATAGCCATTGGATGTGATGCTATAAGATGCGTGTGTGCTGACGTGGATATTATATGTTCTTATTTTCCAAGTGAATGAGACCAAATTATATCTCATCTAGATGAGTTCTAGGTACTCCCAACAACAAATATCTAGGAGATTAGGGCATGGGTACACCAAGCTTAATAAACAATTTTCGTACCATCATATTTTCCCCTTTGTTTTCTTGTCTAACACCATACGATGATGGACTACTCATGGCTTATAAAAGAGACTTGTAACAATTGACAAAACCATGTCAAAAGTTTTTTTCAACATCAAAAGGGTTTTATTCCATCATGGTAGAGCTACAATCCTTGGGCAGGAGATCCTCAATACATGGGGGTCCTCTACCGAGCCACATAGTCGTAGCTCGCTCAGAGCGACTATACCTTACCAGGCAATCTGCAACACTATTCTGTGACATGTGAAGTTTCCGCGGAACAAAAACCCTATCAATTATTAGAGCCTTAATTTCAGCCACTAACTGACCATGCACCGAACGATCTAAACTAGAATTTAAAAGACAAGATAAGGCAGTCGAAGAATCTGACTGAACCAACACTGGAAGCTCTGTATGGTGTCTAGCAAGCGCCATACCAATCATCAGCGCATGTATCTCAGTCTCTAGAGCTTCACTGCAATTAAATATATATCGATAAGTTGCAAAGATGACTGAGCCATCATATCTCCGGAGGATCATCCCCACTACCACAGTGCCATCCTCCTTCAAAAGGAACCATCTGCGGACAAGGCCAACATATTATTCGGAGGTACCGATCACTGTAGCACTTGGGAAGAACAATGATGCTTTGGTCTTTCCCATACATCTTGGACTACCATTTTTCCCTTCAACATTTCTTCTATTGTGAACTTCTGAGCATCTAAGATTGTCCTCATGTAGCTTTCTAGAAATTCCGCCGAGACTTGGACTGGGGCGGCCTCCTTTCCATGTGTGATGTCAACTCGAACCTCCCATATGCGCCACACCAGCGTCACAATCATGCTACATGCAATGTCCGAGCAACTTGACAAGAGCAACAGAAGCCAATCCTTGCTGGTATCAAGCACCTGTTCTTTGCGAGGAATAGGCCAAACATCACTCATCACATCCCAAAGGCCCTGTGCATGGGCGCACCCAACTAGGACATGGAATGACCCTTCGACTCCCCAATCGCAAATAGGACATGATGCCCGAGTCGACAAGTGCATGTATTGTTTATTTTCTGAGGTGGCCAACGCACCTGACACCACTTTCAAGGCTAAAGATTTTCATCATCAGGGGCACTATAGTATGCCAAATATTATTGTCGTGGTAGGCTCACGGCAGATGCCATGGATGGCTAAAGAGAGGGATAGGCAAGAGGCAGCCGGTGAGCTCCAGAGGCGAGGTTGGTACGAGCGAGCATGAGACACAAGACATACCCAGGTTCGGGGCTCTCTGGAGAGATAACACCGCTAGTCCTGCCGAGTGTGGTTTATATGAGGTGGATACAAGCTTGCTCCTTGAGCTATTTCGAGGAGGAAGGAAGACAAGCCAATGCATAGGCTGCTCCTTCTCCGTGTGTGTGTGAGTGTTCTGCTAGATTCCAGCGTTGCATGGAGCGGCTCCGGGGGGATCTTATAGGCTGCCCCCGGGTGTTACAATGGTAAAGTTACATGTGCGTGGGGCCGGGATGTCAGTGTCTAGGAGCCGGCAGTGGGGGCCGCCGGGCCTGCCAGGTCCGCCAGGTGTGGGTCTCGCCGGGTCCGTCGGGTGCGGTCTGTACCGAGCCCACCGAGCGCAGGTACAGACGGCTGCTGGGTACTGTAGGCACGCCGTGTCGGACATCATGGGACAGCCGCGCCGGCTTGCTACAGGGTTGCGCCTCCAAGACGCCGCCCGCCCCAAATGGTGGCTTGGTCGGCACAGCAGCCGCGCCCGTCGGGGCTGGCGTAAAGGGGGCGCACTATAGCCAACTGGCTTGACTGGCTTGATTGGCGTAAATGCTTGTTTGTCGATGGAGGTTTGTCTTGTGGGAACCGGTCGGCGTGCGCCAACTGGCTTGACTGGGTTGCGACACATGGCCGGGTTGCGCTGGGAAGCCGGCCAGGGGCGAGCCGTATTGAGGGGCATTGCCAGCCCCGATGTTTTTAAAAGGATCCGGGTTCCGTTGCCTGCCTGGGGTCCAACCCCCCGACAGTAGTTCCCGAAGCTGTGAAGGCTCGCCGGCTTCAAGTAGGGGGGCCTTTGCAGTTTCACCCCCTTGAGAAGGCGGCTGGGTTGATGAAGCTTGGGGCCACCGGGTCCGGAAACACCCATTGTGTGCAGGCTTCCGAAAGTAGGATCGTGGCACCCCGGTATGGGCAGGAAACCAAGGCACCCGCCGAGTCTTGGATGGGAAGGGACGCGCCTCTTGCGGCCCAACACAAGCGCCACATGGTGAACAGCGGCCGGAGAGGCCCTGCCAGGCCATGTGCGTGATGGGACGTGACAGCGGGCTAGACCCCGCCACGTCGGAATGTGATTTCCATAAAAGTACCACCCGCGGCGGAATCTAAAAGATTTCTATATGCAAAATTCAATACAGCATAAAAAAATGTATGATCATCCATAAACTTAAACCATGAGTAGGGCAATTTTTTATCATTAACTTCATCCTCTCCCATCATTGTGCAACATGTTCATGATCGAGTTGCTTAAAATTCATTATATCGTTCCTAAGAGAGATGATTTTAGCGGGAGGAAAATAATTGGAAATAAAAGCATCCTTACACTTATTTCATGAATTGATACTATTTTTAGGCAAGGATAAAAACCAAGTTTTAGCACGACCTCGTAGAGAGAATGGAAATAACTTCAATTTGACAATATTATTATCCACATCTTTTTTATTTTGCTTATCACACTCAATGAAAGTATTAAGATGGGAAGCAGCATCTTCATTAGGAGAAATTTTTTCTTTCATAACAAGATTCAACAAAACAACATTAATTTCATAAGATTCTGCACTAGTGGCCGGAGCAATCAGAGTACTAATAAAATAATTATTATTAGTGTTGGAAAATCACACAACTTAGTATTTTCTTGAGACATCGTGGCAAAGCCAGCAATCTAGCACACAAGCAAAAACGAATAAAAAGAAGGCGAAAAAAAGGCAAATATTTTTGTATTTTTCTGAAAACTTTTTAGAAGTGGGGGAGAGAAAAACAAGAGGCAAATGGCGAATAATATGCAAGAGATGAGAATTTATGATGGGTACTTGGTAGGCTTGATGTATATCCAATCCTTCCCGGCAACGGCGACAAATTTTTTTCCTGCTACTTCTTGGGTTTGCGTTGGTTTTTCCCTTGAAGAAGAAAGGATGATGCAACAAATTAGAGATAAGTATTTTTCCTCAGTTGAGAACCAAGGTATCAATCCAGTAGGAGGAACACACAAGTCACCAATGTGTGCACCTACATAAACAAACAAATACTTGCATTCAACGCGATAAACGGGTTGTCAATCCCTTCACGGTTACTTGCAAGGATGAGGGATAGATATAAATGATAAGTAAAAATGCAAAAATAAAATAAAAGTAAATAAATTGCAGCAAGTTATTTTTGTGTTTTTGATTTTATAGATCTAAAAATAATATGATTAAAATAGACCTGGGGGGCCATAGTTTTCACTAGAGGCTTCTCTCTTGAAACAAAAGCATACGGTGGGTAAACAAATTAATGTTGAGCAATTGATAGAAGAGAACATAGTTATGATGACATCTAAGGTAATGATCATATGTATAGGCATCACGTCCGTGACAAGTAGGTCGACTCCTACCTGCATCTACTACTATTACTCCACACAACGACCGTTATCTAGCATGCATCTAGTGTATTAAGTTATCAAGAACGGAGTAACGCCTTAAGCAAGATGACATGATGTAGAGCGATAGATCCAAACAATATGAACAAACACCATATTTTTATTCTTAATGGCAACAATACAAATACGTGGCATGTCCCTTTCTATCACTTGGGATAAGCACCACAAGATTGAACCCATTACAAAGCACCTCTCCCATTGCTAGAAAAATCAATCTAGTTGGGCAAACTGTTGACATCAGATTTTGGCATGGTCGAATACATAATTAAGAAGGCCTCATATGGAAAAGATCTTATAGCGAGAATGTTCCGTATCATGAAAAGGAGAAACTTTAAACATGAAAGTTGTCTATCTCGTCAAAACGAGTAAATATGCTTTTGGGCACATTTTCATCTGAGGTCGTTTACTGCCACAAAAAAGACCCGCAAGGTGCAGCCAGTTTAAACCGAACAGTTTTGGAAAGTTCAGACAAAACCAATCCAAATTTGACTAGGGGTTTGGGCGTGAATCCAAGCCTTTTCCTTGCACGAGAAGTCCAGCCGCCTCTTATATACCTAAGGGGTGACGGCCGATTGAACAACACACCATCGATCAAATCTTCTACCACCTTTTATCTTTTATATTTTCTCCTTAACCCTAGTTCTTCTTCTTCCTTGTTCTTCGTTCATTCTTTTTGTTGCAGGGCGACGATCCACGAGGCCCTAGGGGCGATCAGGTTGACCTAGGGCAGCCCATAGCCGTCGCGCGCCCTGACGGGGTCCCTCCCGGGCGGGTGGGGTTTCGGATCCTCAAAAGTGCCCGCCGGATTGCTTGCGTACCGCGCTTCCAGCGGGTCTCCTTTGACGTGAGCTGCGGTGCATCACCCCGGGCGTCGAGGGTACACGGTGACGTGTTCGTGTGCGAACACACTTCTTGGAGACTCTGCTGGGGACGAAGCATTGAACGGTCTCCGGACCGTTCTTGCTATGAAGAGATCGTCATCTTGGGTTTGCAATCTACAAAGGTAATATGAATACCCAATTCACATATGTAGATGCAAATAATGCATATGTTGTTGCTAGATCATCTAATGAGCATAATGTATCGGCTAGCCCTAGCTTTATAAATCATGCATCTAATTATGTGCAAGGGCCAATGCAACAAAATTTCCATGCTTCTACTTCATATAATTTTAGCAACATGCAACATATGTATCCCAACTCCCATGCATCGGCTGAGGGAGTCCTGGACTAACGGGTCCTCGGGCGTCCGACCTATTAGACATGGGACGGACTTATGGGTTGTGAAGATACAAAGACCGAAGACTCTACCCGTGTCTGGATGGGGCTCTCCTTGGCGTGGAAGGCAAGCTTGGCGACCAAATATGAAGATTTCTTTCTCTGTAACCGACCTTATGTAACCCTAGATCCCTCCGGTGTCTATATAAACCGGAGGACTAGGTCCGTAGACAGACAGCCTCATAATCATAGTCAGACATGCTAGACTTTATGGTTTAGCCATTACGATCTCGTGGTAGATCAACTCTTGTAACACTCATATTCATCAAGATCAATCAAGAAGGAAGTAGGGTATTACCTTCATAGAGAAGGCCCAAACCTGGGTAAACATTGTGTCCCCTGTCTCCTGTTACCATCGACCTTAGACGCACAGTTCGGGACCCCCTACCCGAGATCCGCCGGTTTTGACACCGACATTGGTGCTTTCATTGAGAGTTCCGCTGTGATGTCGAAAGATAGGATCGATGGCTCGCCTTATTCTCAAGGACAATGTCACCTCCAGAGGAGCACTAGCCCCAGGCCAAACCCTCCGGCTGGGCGGCTTTACCATGACCGCCCGTTCGGCCGTTAATAGCCGACGATGACTTCTCGGGTCATCGAAAACCCCCTCCATGTTGACTCCAAATATTCCAAGTAGATGGATCCGGCGGAGCTGTCGTCTTTAAACAAACTCCTAGATCGCATCGCCGCCTTGGGGGTCGCCACGGACTATGATCGGATTGGGCTTAAACCCGACAAGAGAGAAATTAAAACTCCACCGATCACCCATCAAATAGCGGTAGTAGAGGAGCAAGACGACAACTCTTCCTCTATATTAAGGACGAACTATGTTCAGATCTCTGAGCTTGAAGAGCCGGACACCCACCTGCAAAAAGACATGCCTTGTCCCCCGAACATAGAATCGGACGACAAGCCCAAAAAATCAGTTGACATCCCGGAGCCCGAACCATTAAGTTAGGAAGTTCTTCAAACTCCGGATCCTAAATTGGGCCAGGGTTCGGATTTCAAACCACCCACCCAGATATAAGCGCTCTCATGGGCATACGACAGCAGTCTGAGGAAACGGTCCACCACCTATGGGCCAGATTCCTCCTTGTCAAAGATAAGATTAAAGATTGCTGCGACAGAGGCACGATCTTAGCGTTCCGCAACAATTGCACAGATAAAGGAATCCTCAACGCCATCAACCATCATCGCATATCACGCTTCGCAAACTTGGAAACCATAGTACACAAGTACTGCGCAATGGAAAGCGCCTGGAAAACTCAGGCAGCTCACTGGGAACCACCGGTTTCCACCCAACCCCTTGTTCAGGAGAAAAGGATGCACCCTCATGGCACGCCCGGCCCAATGGTAAAGAAACATAAGCTCGTTACGGTACACGAAACCGTTCGGGAGGGATGGCTTGATGGACCATGCAAATTACACGCAACACCGGATACTATATCAAACCACAACCTTAGAGCATGTTTGATACCCCGACAGGTGGCCAAGAGCGGCGAGGATATCCTCACCAAAAACAACCGAGAGCAATATCCCCCAGAAGACGACGACCTCAGAGTATTGACGGTCTTTGAGACTTTTGCTTCAAATAGTAAGCGCAAAAGGGCACTCCGCGACCTCGCCAAAGTCTGCCAAATCACAGCAACAAACCCTTGGAACGACACGGCCATAACTTTCAATGCCGATGATGAACCAAAATTCAGGACAGTCCAGGCACCAGCCGCCCTGGTCCTCAGTCCGATCGTGGACGTCTTTTGGCTCACCAAGGTTCTCATGGACGGCGGCAGCGGATTAAACCTCATTTACGAGGATACACTCAATAAAATGGAAATAGACAAGAGCCACATCGAGCAAAGTAGCACGACCTTCCGAGGAATTATTCCCAGTCAGGAGGCGCGATGCACGAGAAAAATCACACTCGACGTGGTATTCGACACACTGGAGAACTATCGGACCGAAGAACTAACCTTCCAAGTGGCCCCTTTCAACAGTGGATATCACGCCCTATTGGGGTGAGATGCATTTACACGCTTCCAAGCTATACCTCATTATGGGTATATGAAGCTCAAGATGCCCGGGCCCAATGGCATAATCACTCACGCCAGTGATCTGGACATAGCACTCCGCGCTGAAAATAAAACTGCATCCTTGGCCCTTGAGGCATTATCTGAAGCCCTCGCGGCCGAAGAATTAACCGCATTACGCTCCACGGTGGATAGGGATGATGTAATCCCGGACAAACGACCCAAATCCACCTCCTTCAAACCAGCAGAAGAAATAGTCAAATTCCAAGTCCATCCAACGGACCCCAAGAAGACAGCATCTATCGGGGCACAACTAGACCCAACGGTCGACACCGCGCTATGAGAGTTTCTGCGCGAGAACTGGGATATATTCGCCTGGCACCCTTCGGATATGCCAGGAATCCCATGCAGATTGGCCGAACACAACCTCAATATATTGAAGGGATATAAACAGGTCAAGCAAACACTACGGCACTTTTCTGAACCCAAACGTCAAGCTATGGGGAGGAGCTAGCCAAGCTAATCGAGGCCGGATTCATTAGAGATATAAAACACTCGGACTGGCTAAGCAAACTTGGTGATGGTGCCAAAGAAGGATAAATCCTGGCGCATGTGCGTTGATTTCAAAGACCTCAATAAGGCCTGCCCTAAGGATCCCTTCCCCCTCCCCCGCATCGACCAAATCATCGATGCCACCGCAGGACATGACCCACTGTGCTTCCTTGACGCATATTCCAGATACTATCAAATCAAAATGAAGGAGTCTGATCAAGCCGCAACGGCATTCATTACCCCATATGGGCCATTCTGCTTCAACACCATGCCCTTCGGGCTCAAAAAGGCCAGGGCCACCTACCAACGCATGATTCAATCATGCCCGGAGAAACAAATTGGCAAGAAAGTTGAAGCATATGTGGACGACGTCGTCATTAAAACTAGGCACATCGATTCATTAATAGACGATTTACGTCTCACATTCGAAAATCTCCGTGCATATGACATCAAGCTCAACCCAGAAAAGTGTGTTTTTGGAGTCCCTGTTGGAAAGCTGCTGGGCTTCATTGTTTCCAACAGAGGAATTGAAGCAAATCTAGCCAAAATCTGAGCTTTCTCACAATTGGCTACGCCAACGGACCTTAAACAGGTCCAAAAACTCACTGGGTGCATGGCAGCTTTAAGCCGCTTTATCTCTAGATTGGGAGAAAAGGCATTGCCACTGTATCGCCTCCTCCGACACACCGATCACTTTGAGTGGACGGATGCGGCAACGGCCGAACTGAAAGAAATAAAAGCCCTTCTTGCGAGCAACCCAATCCTGGCCGCGCCGAATGTCGGCAAACCCCTGTTATTATACATATCGGCAACACACCAGGTGGTGAGCGCCGTGCTCATCGTTGAGCGAGAGCAGGATAGACACAAATTCCCGCTTCAGAAGCCGGTATACTACGTATCCACTGTCCTCACACCATGCAAATCCCGGTACCCTCATTACCAAAAGATAGCATACGCGGTCTTCATGGCATCCCGGAAGCTACGACACTACTTCCAAGAATGTTCGATCACGGTGGCTTCTGAAGTACTACTTAATGACATAATAAACAACCGTGATGCTACGGGCCGGATTGCCAAATGGGCTATTGAGCTCCTTCCATTCGACATAACATAAAAACCGCGTCGAACCATTAAATCCCAAGTACCGGCGAACTTCGTCGCCGAATGGACAGAGGCCAAACTCCCTAAAGAGTACGGCACATATTCCAACTGGGTCATGTATTTTGATGGTTCCAAAATGCTGGCAGGATTGGGAGCGGGCGTTGTTTTAACGTCCCCCACTGGAGACGTAGTCCAGTACGTACTTCAAATATTATACACAGACTCCAATAACGCAGCCGAATATGAGGCCTTATTGCATGGTCTCCGGATGGCTGTCTCCATGGGCATACAATGCCTGGGAGTGCGCGGGGACTCAAACCTCGCAATATCTCAAATAAATGGAGATTTTGATGCCAAAGATCCGAAGATGGCGGCTTATCTTAACGCCGTCCTAAAAATGCCGGCTCGGCTCGAGGGGCTCGAGTTTCATCACGTGGCTCGAGAAAGTAATCAAGCGGTGGACGTCCTTGCTCGCATCGGCGCTAAGAGCGACCCCGTACCACCTAACATCTTTCTGGAAAGGCTTTTTAAGCCATCCATGGTGTGGCAAGGGGAGAGCGGCAACACCAGTACGAATCCAAACACAACCCCAGATTCCGAACACAATGATATCATTGGGGGCTCAGCCACCGAAATAACACCGTCAGCCCATCTCATCGTGGCAGTCATTACCCCATGGACCGAACCCTTCTTGGCCTACCTTAATAGGAGAGAACTCTCGGAGGATCAGAATGAGGCTCGCCACATTGTCCGGCGTTCGGAGGCCTACAAGGTCCACGACGGAGAGCTCTACAAGAAAAGCGCTACCATAGTTCTTCAAAGATGTATCTCCGAGGAAGAGGGGCGACAGCTCCTGGCTGAAATTCATGCCGGTCTCGGTGGTCACCACGCCGCAGCTCGGGCCCTTGTTAGCAAGGCCTTCCGTACATGTTTTTATTGGCCGACGGCCCGAGCAGATGCACAGGGCCTTGTCCAGCGTTGCGTCGGATGCCAGCTCTTCGCCAACCAAAGCCATATGCCCCCACCGCTCTACAAACGATCCCCATCACTTTCGCGGTCTAGGGGCTCGATATGGTCGGACCCCTTAAAGGAGGAAGCCATAAGAGAAAGTGTCTGCTGGTCATGGTGGATAAATTCACTAAGTGGATAGAGGCCAAACCAGTTAAAACGACCGAGGCGGGGCCAGTGATAGAATTCATATCCGGCGTGGTCCATCGTTATGGTGTTCCACATAGCATCATCACCGATAATGGCTCCAATTTCACAGCTGATGAGGTGAAAACTTGGTGTGCTAATCTGGGCATTAAGCTCGATTACGCCTTTGTCTATAACCCGCAAACAAACTGTCAAGTCGAACGGGCCAACGGTCTTATTATGAGCGGCATTAAACCCAGACTAGTGCAGTCTTTGAAAGAATTAGACAAGCACTGGGTTGAGGAGCTCGACTCCGTACTCTGGAGGCTGCGGACCACACCCAATCGCACTACTGGATATACACCTTTCTTCATGGTGTACGGTGCGGAGGTTGTGTTGCCCTGCGATATTATTCATGAATCACCTCGAGTGCGCATGTACGAAGAGAGAGAGGCCGAGCTTGATCGGCAGGACAACCTAGATGCCCTGGAGGAGGAGTGCGATGTTGCAAAAGCATGTTCTGCATTTTATCAACAACATGCCCGCAGATATCAAAGCAGAGAAGTACGGGCCAAGACTTGTAATGTTGGCGAACTCGTTCTACGCTTGCCGGAGAAGAAAAAGGACAAACTCAAGCCCAAGTGGGAGGGTCCCTTCATCATTGACGAAGTTCTCACAGGAGGAGCGTACCGCCTGCGTGCTGCATCAGACAATCGCCTAGAGCCGAACCCCTGGAACGCGGCTAGACTCCGAAGATTTTATGCCTAGCGCCGAACTATTTGTTCGTCTCCTTCTCCCTGTTGTTTCCATTTTTTTTCCTCTCTTTTCGCTCTTCCTTTTTTTCTAAGCCTTAAAGCTTTCGCACGGCTAAACCGTCCACCTCTGACGTGCACATCCTCGAACATGTACGTCCATTATACCTGGGGGCTTCCCGGACAGAAGCTTATTCTTATTTTTCAAGCATCAAGCTCATCACAAATCCGTTTTTCCCATATGTACCTTTTCTTCGCCATTATATGCATCGATATGACTTAAGTTTTGGCCAAGCTGGGTTGCCTGCCTCTTGTGCTTATGCCCTATGTTCCCGTTAGTTCGGCTAGGTCATAATGGGAGCATCTCTGCGATTGTTATTGCCGGGTCATCCTGATGTGTACCTCAGACTGGGTGAAGCCGAAAGCTAATGTTCTTAAGGGAATATTCGGTCGATGGATTAAAGATGTTTTTGCATTCACCCCATGGTGAACCCCCGGATGTTACATATACTGTGATTTTTCCAATCACAGTTCGGACATGCATTCTAACGCATGCGCATCCAGGGAAAGGAACCCGTAATGGAACTATTCTCTCTGGAAGATGTTTCTTACAATCATAATGTAATATAACATAACTAGCCGGATACAACTTGTCTGTTCAAGAAACTATGACCCCTACGCCTGGTTTCCACGCATACCCCGGTCTATTTTACCGCTCAGGTATTGAAAACACTCCGCACCTTCAGGTCCAGAGGTCGAAGCGAAAAGGTCTGCCATGACAATCATTTTACACTTCAGCTAGAGTTACATATGTCAAAGGAAAGTACATAGTCACTTGGACTCAAAAATTTCCTCCTCTACAACGTCCAACATGCTATCTAACTTATAATCCTGCTGGGAATACTTGGCGGCTACTTCTACTTGGTCATATACCAAGTTAACAGGAACTTCTTTTCCATCTGACCCTAGAGGTCCAACCCGAGCCATATGATTCGGATCAAGCTTGGTATACCGTGTTTTCACCATGGCCCAGGCTTCTCGTGTACCTTCCCAGCAGGCTGATATCTTCCACAATCGAAAGCGCCGCCGCGCTCCCTTTAATAGCTTATAAGCTCCTCCATCTTTCTTGGAGGGGAGGAGGATGGCCACAAGGCCTTGGCAACACTTCGCATCGCCTACCGAGCTTGCTCGAGCATTTGCGACAGCTTTTGTAGCAGATCGCCTGAGAATCCGGACATCTCCTCTTCGGGACGACCAGTCAGCATACCTACAGACATAACTCTGTCAGTCCCCTTTTATCTCCGAATTATTCGAAGGTAAGTTCGACCACATACTGAATATGCTGCCTCGCAACCTTTATTCTCCTTTACAGAGTCAGCCAGCTGGGCCCGCACATCTTTCAGTTCCTCGCCCAGTTGGGTATTGGAATCCTGGAGCTTGTTTTTCTTCTCCATGACTCGTGTCAGCACACGCTCACCCACGGCTAATAGTTTTTTTGGCTTCTTGTTCTCCCCCTTGAGCGGCTTTCAGTTGCTCCTGCAGTTGATCTGCTGATCCTATTAAGAGGTGAGCAACCGTGTTAGCATTATTGGTATACCATTATGTTTTCTTGATGGAGGGAAACCTTACCAGTTGACGCCTTCTTGGATTTCTCCAGTTCGGTGTTAATAGCAGTTAGCTGTGTCCGACATTTTTCTAGCTCTTGAGACAACAGGTTGTTCTTCTTCTTAAGCACCTGGTTATACAATGATCCTTAAATCAGTTGTATCAACTGCTTTAAGTCTCGGGGGCTACTAGTGTACGATTATTAAATCTACACTTACACGCATATCCTTCAGATGCTGGTCCGTGGCTCAGGCAACCCCATCCCAAGCAGCTCGGATGTACGTGATACGTCTCCAACGTATCTATAATTTTTGATTGTTCCATGCTATATTATATTCTGTTTTGGACATTATTGGGCTTTATTATACACTTTTATATTATTTTTGGGACTAACCTATTAACTGGAGGCCCAGCCCAGAATTGTTGTTTTTTTGCCTATTTTAGGGTTTTGCAGAAAAAGAATATCAAACGGAGTCCAAACGGAATGAAACCTTCGGGGACGTGATTTTCGGAACGAACATGGTCCAGAGGACTTGGACCCTACGTCAAGCAATCAACGAGGAAGGCATGAGGTAGGGGGCGCGCCTACCCCACCACCCAGGCGCGCCTTCCACCCTCGTGGGCCCCCTATTGCTCCACCGACGTACTCCTTCCTCCTATATGTACCTACATATCCCCAAACTACCAGATACGGAGCCAAAACCCTAATTCCACCGCCGTAACTTTCTGTATCCACGAGATCCCATCTTGGGGCCTTTTCCGGAGCTCCGTCGGAGGGGGCATCGATCACGGAGGGCTTCTACATCAACACCATAGCCCCTCCAATGAAGTGTGAGTAGTTTACTTCAGACATACGGGTCCATAGTTATTAGCTAGATGGCTTCTTCTCTCTTTTTGGATCTCAATACAAAGTTCTCCCCCTCTCTTGTGGAGATCTATTCGATGTAATCTTCTTTTGCGGTGTGTTTGTTGAGACCGATGAATTGTGGGTTTATGATCAAGTTTATCTATGAACAATATTTGAATCTTCTCTGAATTCTTTTATGTATGATTGGTTATCTTTGCAAGTCTCTTCAACTTATCAGTTTGGTTTGGCCTACTAGATTGATCTTGCTTGCAATGGGATAAGTGCTTAGCTTTGGGTTCAATCTTGCGGTGTCCTTTCCCAGTGACAGTAGGGGCAGCAAGGCCCATATTGCATTGTTTCCATCGAGGATAACAAGATGGGGTTTATATCACATTGCATGAGTTTATCCCTCTACATCATGTCATCTTGCTTAAAGCATTACTCTGTTCTCTTGAACTTAATACTCTAGATGCATGCTGGATAGCGGTCGATGTGTGGAGTAATAGTAGTAGATGCAGGCAGGAGTCGGTCTACTTGTCTCGGACGTGATGCCTATATACATGATCATACCTAGATATTCTCATAACTATGCTCAATTCTGTCAATTGCTCAACAATAATTTGTTCACCCACCGTAAATACTTATGCTCTTGAGAGAAGCCACTAGAGAAACCTATGGCCCCGGGTCTATCTTCCATCATATTAATCTTCCAATACTTAGTTATTTCCTTTGCCATTTATTTTACTTGCATCTTTTATTTCTCTTTATCATAAAATACCAAAAATATTATCCTACCATATCTATCAGATCTCACTCTCGTAAGTGACCGTGTAGGGATTGACAACCCCTTATCGTGTTGGTTGCGAGGATTTAATTGTTTGTGTAGGTGCGAGGGACTCGTGCGCGGCCTCCTACTGGATTGATACCTTGGTTCTCAAAAACTGAGGGAAATACTTACGCTACTTTGTTGCATCACCCTTTCCTCTTCAAGGGAAAACCAAGGCAGTGCTCAAGAGGTAGCAAGAAGGATTTCTGGCGCCGTTGCCGGAGAGGTTCGCGCAAGACAAGTCAAGATTTGACTCCCGGCAACGAGTCACTTGTGGCGCCATTGCAAGTCAAGACATACCAAGTACCCATCACAAACCCTTATCTCCCGCATTACATTATTCACCATTTGCCTCTCATTTTCCTCTCCCCCACTTCACCGTTGTCGTTTTATTCGCCATCTCTCTCTCTGTCCTCCCTCTCTTTCTCTATTTGCCTCTTTTTGCCCGTTTCTTGTTTGCTTGTGTGTTGGATTGCTTGCTTGTCACGATGGCTCAAGATAATACTAAATTGTGTGACTTCACCAATAACAACAACAATGACTTCCTTAGCACTCCAGTTGCTCCTCTTACCGATACTGAATCTTGTGAAATCAATGCTGCTTTGTTGAATCTTGTCATGAAAGATCAATTCGCCGGCCTCCCTAGTGAAGATGCCGCTACCCATCTGAATAGCTTCGTTGATTTATGTGATATGCAAAAGAAGAAAGATGTGGATAATGATATTGTTAAATTGAAGCTATTTCCTTTTTCGCTTAGAGATCGTGCTAAAGCTTGGTTTTCGTCTTTACCTAAAAATAGTATTGATTCATGGAATAAGTACAAATATGCTTTTATCTTTAAGTATTTTCCTCCCGCTAAGATCATCTCTCTTAGAAATGATATTATGAATTTTAAGCAAATTGATCATGAACATGTTGCACAAGCTTGGGAGAGGATGAAATTAATGATACGTAATTGCCCTACACATGGCTTGAATTTGTGGATGATTATACAAAAAATTTATGCTGGATTGAATTTTGCTTCTAGAAATCTTTTAGATTCGGCCGCGGGAGGCACTTTTATGGAAATCACTTTAGGAGAAGCTACTAAACTCCTATATAATATTATGGTTAATTATTCTCAATGGCACACTGAAAGATCTACTAATAAGAAAGTGCATGCGATAGAAGAAATGAATGTTTTGAGTGGAAAGATGGATGAACTTATGAAATTATTTGCTAATAAAAGTGTTTCTTCTAATCCTAATGATATGCCTTTATCTACTTTGATTGAGAATAATAATGAATCTATGGATGCAAATTTTGTTGGTAGGAATAATTTTGGTAACAACGTGTATAGAGGAAACTTTAATCCTAGGCCGTATCCTAGTAATTCCTCTAATAATTATGGTAATTCCTACAACAATTCTTATGGAAACTATAATAAGATGCCCTCTGATTTTGAATCTAATATTAAAGAATTTATTACTTCGCAAAAGAATTTCAATGCTTTGATTGAAGAAAAAATGCTTAAGATTGATGAGTTGGCTAGGAACGTTGATAGAATTTCTCTTGATGTTGATTCTTTGAAACTTAGATCTATTCCACCTAAGAATGATATCAATGAATCTCTCAAAGCCATGATAATTTCCATTGATGAGTGCAAAGAAAGAACCGCTAGGAAGCGTGCTAAGAAAGATTGCTTTATAAAAGCGTGTTCTTCTAGTTTCCATGATAATAAAGATGAAGATATAAAAGTTATTGATGTTTCCCCTATTAAATCTTTGTTTTGCAATATGAATCTTGATAATGATGGGACTGAATATGATCCACCTTTACCTAGACGGCATTCCAAGAATTCAAATTCTTTAGATCTTGATGCTAAAATTGTTAAAAGTGGGATTGAAGAAGTCAAAACTTTAAATATTAATGAACCCACTATTTTGGATTTTAAGGAATTTAATTATGATAATTGCTCTTTGATAGATTGTATTTCCTTGTTGCAATCCGTGCTAAATTCTCCTCATGCTTATAGTCAAAATAAAGCTTTTACTAAACATATCGTTGATGCTTTGATGCAATCTTATGAAGAAAAACTTGAGTTGGAAGTTTCTATCCCTAGAAAACTTTATGATGAGTGGGAACCTACTATTAAAATTAAAATTAAAGATCATGAATGCTATGCTTTGTGTGATTTGGGTGCTAGTGTTTCCACGATTCCAAAGACTTTGTGTGATTTGCTAGGTTTCCGTGATTTTGATGATTGCTCTTTAAACTTGCACCTTGCGGATTCCACTATTAAGAAACCTATGGGAAGAATTAATGATGCTCTTATTGTTGCAAATAGGAATTATGTGCCCGTAGATTTTATTGTTCTTGACATAGATTGTAATCCTTCATGTCCTATTATTCTTGGTATACCTTTCCTTAGAACGATTGGTGCAATTATTGATATGAAGGAAGGGAATATTAGATTCCAATTTCCGTTAAGGAAAGGAATGGAACACTTCCCTAGAAAGAAAATAAAATTACCTTATGAATCTATTATGAGATCCACTTATGGATTGCCTACCAAAGATGGCAATACCTAGATCTATCCTTGCTTTTATGCCTAGCTAGGGGCGTTAAACGATAGCGCTTGTCGGGAGGCAACCCAATTTTATTTTTATTCCTTACATTTTGCTCCTGTTTAGTAATAAATAATTTATCTAGCCTCTGTTTTGGTTGTGTTTTTGGTGTTTAATTAGTGTTTGTGCCAAGTAAAACCGTTGGGAAGACTTGAGGAAAGTCTTTTTAATCTTGCTGTAAAAAAGAGAAACTTTAGCGCTCACGAGAATTGCTGAAATTTTTATTTGGAAAGTGCTATTTAGTTAATTATTTTTTGAAGATTATTAATAGATAAATTCCTCACATCCAGTAATTTATTTTTAGAATTTTTGGGGTTCCAGATCTTGCGTTAGCTACAGATTACTACAGACTGTTCTGTTTTTGACAGATTCTGTTTTTCGTGTGTTGTTTGCTTATTTTGATGAATCTATGGCTAGTAAAATAGTTTATAAACCATAGAGAAGTTGGAATATAGTAGGTTTAACACCAATATAAATAAAGAATGATTTCATTACAGTACCTTGAAGTGGTGTTTTGTTTTCTTTCGCTAACGGAGCTCACGAGATTTTCTACTTTAAGTTTTGTGTTGTGAAGTTTTCAAGTTTTGGGTAAAAGATTTGATGAATTATGGAACAGGGAGTGGAAAGATCCTAAGCTTGGGGATGCCCATGGCACCCCAATATAATCTAAGGACACCTAAAAGCCAAAGCTTGGGGATGCCCCGGAAGGCATCCCCTCTTTCATCTACTTCCATCGGTAACTTTACTTGGAGCTATATTTTTATTTAACACATGATATGTGTTTTGCTTGGAGTGTCTTGTATTATTTGAGTCTTTAGTTTTTAGTTTTCTACAATCATCCTTGCTGTACACACCTTTTGAGAGAGACACACATGGTTCGGAAATTGTTAGAATACTCTATGTGCTTCACTTATATCTTTTGAGTTATATAGTTTTTGCTCTAGTGCTTCACTTATATCTTTTAGAGCACGTCGGTGGATTTGTTTTATAGAAACTATTGTTCTCTCATGCTTCACTTAGATTGTTTTGAGAGTCCTACAAAACAGCATGGTAATTTTCTTTAATTATGTTAGGCATTCAAGATTAATAAAAAATTTCTTATGAGTGTGTTGAATACTATGAGAAGTTTGATACTTGATAATTGTTTTGAGATATGGAGATGGTAATATTAGAGTCATGCTAGTCGAGTAGTTGTGAATTTGAGAAATACTTGTGTTAAAGTTTGTGATTCCTGTAGCATGCACGTATGGTGAACCGTTATGTGATGAAGTCGGAGCATGATTTACTTATTGATTGTCTTCCTTATGAGTGGCGGTCGGGGATGAGCGATGGTCTTCTACTACCAATCTATCCCCCTAGGAGCACGCGCGTAATACTTTGCTTTGATAACTTGTAGATTTTTGCAATAATTATATGAGTTCTCTATGACTAAGGTTGAGTCCATGGATCATACACACTTTTCTTCCTTCCACCATTGCTAGCCTCTCTAACCGCACACCTTTCGCCGGTATCATACACCCACCATATACCTTCCTCAAAACAGCCACCATACCTACCTATCATGGCATTTCCATAGCCATTCCGAGATATATTGCCATGCAACTTTCCACCATTCCGTTTACTATGACACGCTCCATCATTGTCATATTGCTTTGCATTATCATGTAGTTGACATTATATTTGTGGCAAAGCCACCATTCATAATTCTTTCATACATGTCACTCTTGATTCATTGCATATCCTGCTACACCGCCGGAGGCATTCACATAGAGTCATAGTTTGTTCTAAGTATCGAGTTGTAATTGTTGAGTTGTAATTGTTGAGTTGTAAGTAAATAAAAGTGTGATGATCATCATTTTTTAGAGCATTGTCCCAAGTAAGGAAAGGATGATGGAGACTATGATTCCCCCACAAGTCGGGATGAGACTCCGGACGGAAAAAAAAGAGGCCATAAAAAGGGAAAACTTTGTTTTTGCCACTCTAGCTTTTGACCATTTTGCTTATGCCACTCTAGAATTTGACATTTCACTTCTACCACTCTTAGTTTTTGACAATACATCACAATTGCCATTCCGTGGCAAAAGCAATAATTTTATAGTGGCAATTGTGATACTTGTCAAAATCTAAGAGTGGCAAAAGTGAAATGAAAAGTTATTGCTTTTGCCACGGAATGGCATTTGTGATGTATTGTCAAAAACTAAGAGTGGCAAAAGTGATATGTCAAATTCTAGAGTGGCATAAGCAAAGTAGGCAAAAACTAGAGTGGCAAAAACAAAGTTTCCCCATAAAAAAGGCCCAAATAAAAAATATGAGAGAACAAGAGAGAAGGGACAATGCTACTATCCTTTTACCACACTTGTGCTTCAAAGTAGCACCATGATCTTCATAATAGAGAGTCTCCTATGTTATCACTTTCATATACTAGTGGGAATTTTTCATTATAGAACTTGGCTTGTATATTCCAATGATGGGCTTCCTCAAAATGCCCTAGGTCTTCGTGAGCAAGCGAGTTGGATGCACACCCACTTAGTTCCTTTTGTTGAGCTTTCATATACTTATAGCTCTAGTGCATCTGTTGCATGGCAATCCCTACTCACTCACATTGATATCTATTGATGGGCATCTCCATAGCCCGTTGATACGCCTAGTTGATGTGAGACTATCTCCCCCTTTTTTGTCTCCTCCACAACCACCATTCTATTCCACCTAAAGTGCTATGTCCATGGCTGACGCTCATGTATTGCATGAAGATTGAAAAAGTTTGAGAACACCAAAAGTATGAAACAATTGCTTGGCTTGTCATCGGGGTTGTGCATGATTTAAATACTTTTTGTGGTGAAGATAGAGCATAGCCAGACTATATGATTTTGTAGGGATAACTTTCTTTGGCCATGTTATTTTGAAGAGACATAATTGCTTAGTTAGTATGCTTGAAGTATTATTATTTCTATGTCAATATTGAACTTTTGTCTTAAATCTTTTGGATATGAATATTCATACCAGAATTAAGAAGAATTACATTGAAATTATGCCAACTAGCATTCCACATCAAAAATTATGTTCTTATCATTTACCTACTCGAGGACGAGCAGGAATTAAGCTTGGGGATGCTTGATACGTCTCCAACGTATCTATAATTTTTTTTGTTCCATGCTATATTATATTCTGTTTTGGACATTATTGGGCTTTATTATACACTTTTATATTATTTTTGGGACTAACCTATTAACCGTAGGCCCAACCCAGAATTGTTGTTTCTGCCTATTTTAGGGTTTCGCAGAAAAAGAATATCAAACGGAGTCCAAACGGAATGAAACCTTTGGGAACGTGATTTTCTGAACGAACATGATCCAGAGGACTTGGACCCTACGTCAAGCAATCAGCGAGGAAGGCACGAGGTAGGGGGGCGCGCCTACTCCCCCAGGCGCGCCCTCCACCCTCGTAGGCCCCCTGTTTCTCCACCGACGTACTCCTTCCTCCTATATATACCTACGTACCCCCAAACTACCAGATACAGAGCCAAAACCCTAATTCCACTGCCGTAACTTTCTGTATCCACGAGATCCCATCTTGGGGCCTTTTCCGGAGCTCCGCCAGAGGGGGCATCGATCACGGAGGGCTTCTACATCAACACCATAGCCCCTCCAATGAAGTGTGAGTAGTTTACTTCAGACCTATGGGTCCATAGTTATTAGCTAGATGGCTTCTTCTCACTTCTTGGATCTCAATACAAAGTTCTCCCCCTCTCTTATGGAGATCTATTCGATGTAATCTTCTTTTGCGGTGTGTTTGTTGAGACCAATGAATTGTGGGTTTATGATCAAGTTTATCTATGAACAATATTTGAATCTTCTCTGAATTCTTTTATGTATGATTGGTTATCTTTGCAAGTCTCTTCGAATTATCAGTTTGGTTTGTCCTACTAGATTGATCTATCTTGCAATGGGAGAAGTGCTTAAGCTTTGGGTTCAATCTTGTGGTGTCCTTTCCCAGTGACACTAGGGGCAGCAAGGCACGTATTGTATTGTTGCCATCGAGGATAACAAGATGGGGTTTATATCATATTGCATGAGTTTATCCATCTACATCATGTCATCTTGCTTAAAGCGTCACTCTGTTCTCTTGAACTTAATACTCTAGATGCATGCTGGATAGCGGTCGATGTGTGGATTAATAGTAGTAGATGCAGGCAGGAGTCGGTCTACTTGTCTCAGATGTGATGCCTATATACATGATCATACCTAGATATTCTCATAACTATGATCAATTTTGTCAATTTCTCAACAGTAATTTGTTCACCCACCGTAAATACTTATGCTCTTGAGAGAAGCCACTAGTGAAACCTATGGCCCCCGGGTCTATCTTCCATCATATTAATCTTCCAATACTTAGTTATTTCCTTTGCCATTTATTTTACTTGCATCTTTTATTTCTCTTTATGATAAATATACCAAAAATATTATCCTATCATATCTATCAGATCTCACTCTCGTAAGTGACCGTGTAGGTATTGACAACCCCTTATCGCATTGGTTGCGAGGATTTATTTGTTTGTGTAGGTGTGAGGGACTCATGCGCGGCCTCCTACTAGATTGATACCTTGGTTCTCAAAAACTGAGGGAAATACTTATGCTACTTTGCTGCATCACCCTTTCCTCTTCAAGGGAAAACCAATGCATTGCTCAAGAGGTAGCAGTACGCATTGGCCGAGCTGAAGGCATCAAATGCCTCCTTTGAAAAGCCGAGGTCATGAAGAGCCGCCCTCCGACGACAATGATTCATGGTGCTCTCCACTTCAGAGTTCGTTACAGACACATCATTTGAATCCTCTGTGGAAGGACAGTTCGGCGCCACTCCCGTGTCAGCCCCCGTCCTTATGGCAGGGTCCGGAACCTGACTAGTGGAGGCACGTCCGGCAGGGTCCCCGAATATAGTCCGGTGGACACTTTTCCTGATAGAATGCGGTGAATGGCATCACGATTTGATGTGGCGATCAGAAGATGTATTCTTGAAAAGAAAGCCTTACCACTTTGATGAGGGTTCTGTCGTATTATCATTTTCCTTCCTCTTCGAAGATGTGCTTAGCGCGGGCGCAGCTCTCCTCGGAGACACTTCTGGTGCACGTTGTGGAGTTGAGTGCCTCATCTTTGGAACACGAAATAGTGTGGTGGGTGAGGCATAGTAAGGAAACTCTTTCGAAGAAGGTGTCTTTTTTACTTACATGCGAAGCAGGGAGGAGGCCGTGGTAATCAGCGATGATGGGTACTTCAGTACCATCGTATCTCGTCTGATAAAATACTCCATCCTCATGCTCCACAAATATGTCCGGATCTTCTTCGTATCCGGGGTCAAGGTCCCGGTTGTGACCCTCTGGCTGGGGAGCGGGGCTATGGATCCCCTCAATAGCCTTCCGCCATTCCTGTAACGAGTGGATAGGTTACTGTCCATCGAAAATGATCCAGGGAGAGGAGTAAAATGGTGGGATTGGAGCTTACCCAGCTAGGAGGATTATACATGGAAAATCCATCTCGACATTGGAGACGAGTGAACTCCTCCTTCTCCCCCTTATATAGTTCGGCCAATATTTTGACCAAAGCGGCGGGGGTTTTCGGACCCTTCCGGCCGCAGCGTGAGGTGTCATCTTCCCCATTATAGTGCCACATGGGAAGCCCTCTGTATTGGAGTGGTTGGACCCCCCGCACTATGGAGATCGCCATTACCTTGATTATTGACAATCCGGACTGGGCGAGCATCTTAATCTTGCCCATCAACTGATTGACTTCTGCGCTATCTGCCTCTTCGAGGCTCCGAGGACGCCAGCTGTGGCGTTTCTTCAATGGAGAGCTTGAAAATTCGGGGAGGCCCATTTGGACTGGGTCAGGAAGAGCGATGCCGTCAATATAGAACTATTCGGAAGGCCACTCTTCGGAAGCCTTCTTCGGCGTGCCGGACAGGTATCCTGTCCCGGCTATACGCCACACTTTGGATCCTCCCACTTCGAAAATTGACCCCCCTTGATTACGAGGGACGAGGCAGAACAGTTTTCTCCATAAATCAAAATGGGCCTCGCAGCCTAGGAATAGCTTGCATAGAGCAACATACCCCGCAATATGCAGGATGGAGGCGGGAGTGAAACTATGCAGTTGGAGGCCATAATACTCCAGAAGCCCTCGGAGGAAGGGATGGATTGGAAACCTGACGCCTCTTAGCAAAAAGGGGATGAAGCATACTCGTTCCCCTTGGACGGGTTGGGGAAGTTCTCCGCCTGAACCCCGCCATTGAAGGACATCAGCCCTACTCGGACGGGGACTAGATCCGCGGGGGGGGGGGGGGGGAAGCCTTGTTTTTACAACTTCAACAGCTGACTATGAGATACGGAGCATCTCTCCCAATTGCCCTTTTCAGAGCCGTGGGGATGATAGGAAGAGCTGGGAATGTTAGCCATGTTGGGGTGGTTCCGCCTAGCAAGCTCTGAGGATTTTTCCATAGGGTGTGGAATGGATCTGAGATCTATTCTTGTTAAATAGGCACCTCTCTTGTATGGTCAAGGTGGTATGTGCAAGAATACCTCAACCTCTCGTACTCACTCGACACGTGGAAGCTGAAGACGGGAAGGCGTGGAAGCCGAGGGGTACGACATTAAATGGAAAAGCCGAATACATCACTTTGAAGTCATCGGAGGAGGAACCCGCGCGAAGACTATCTGCGTGCCGGACACCTCGTCATTGAAGTCCGGTTCGGGGGCTATTGAGGGAGTCCTGGACTAAGGGGTCCTCGGGCATCCGACCTATTAGACATGGGCCGGACTGATGGGCTGTGAAGATACAAAGACCGAAGACTCTACCCATGTCTGGATGGGGCTCTCCTTGGCGTGGAAGGCAAGCTTGGCGACCAAATATGAAGATTCCTTTCTCTGTAACCGACCTTATGTAACCCTAGATCCCTCCGGTGTCTATATAAACCGGAGGACTAGGTCCGTAGATAGACAACCTCATAATCATAGTCAGACAGGCTAGACTTTAGGGTTTAGCCATTACGATCTCGTGGTAGATCAACTCTTGTAACACTCATATTCATCAAGATCAATCAAGCAGGAAGTAGGGTATTACCTCCATAGAGAGGGCCTGAACCTGGGTAAACATTGTGTCCCATGTCTCCTGTTACCATTGACCTTAGACGCACAGTTCGGGACCCCCTACCCAAGATCCGCCGGTTTTGACACCGACATCGGCAACCCCACAAATCTATATGCCGATGAATATCATGATGAGTTCGGTTAATCAAGTTGGGACACCCTATGTAGGAACTTCCAATGGTATGCAACAAAGTGTTTCAAGTTTTTATTCATCGGCAAATAACTTACGGTATGTTAATCCAAACGTGTCGGTGGATAGGGGAATTGGCCATGTTACTACTAGTTATTCGGCCAATTACCCTCAAACATCATATGCTACACCTAATGCTACTATTTTTTTGGCACCATACGCAACTGTTGATGTCCATAATTCGGCTCCGCACCTTCATGGTCATGGCCGAATAAGTGAAACTTTGATACGTCTCCAACGTATCTATAATTTTTCATTGCTCCATGCTATATTATCTACTGTTTTGGACTATACTGGGCTTTATTTTCCACTTTTATATTATTTTTGGGACTAACCTATTAACCGGAGGCCCAACCCAGAATTGCTGTTTTTTTTGCCTATTTCAGTGTTTCGGATGAACCGAATATCAAACGGAGTCCAAACGGAATAAAATCTTCAGAAACGTGATTTTCTCACCGAACGTGATCCAGGAGACTTGGACCCTACTGCAAGGGATCAAAGAGGTGGTCACGAGGGTGGGGGGCGCCCCCCCTAGGGCGCGCCCCCTTGCCTCTTGGGCCCCTCGGTGCTCCACCGATGTACTCCTTCCTCCACCTACTATTTTAGTGTTTCAGATAAACCGAATATCAAACGGAGTCCAAATGGAATAAAATCTTCGGAAACGTGATTTTCTCACCGAACGTGATCCAGGAGAATTGGACCCTACTGCAAGGGATCAAAGATGTGGTCACGAGGGTGGGGGGCGCCCCCCCTAGGGCGCGCCCCCTTGCCTCGTGGGCCCCTCGGTGCTCCACCGACGTACTCCTTCCTCCTATATATACACACGTAACCCCAAACGATCAGAACAGGAGCCAAAAACCCAATTCCATCGCCGCAACTTTCTGTATCCACGAGATCCCATCTTGGGGCTGTTGGGGAACGTAGCAGAAATTCAAAATTTTCTACGCATCACCAAGATCAATCTATGGAGAAGTCTACCAACGAGGGAAGGAGAGAGCATCTACATACCCTTGTAGATCGCTATGCGGAAGCGTTCAAGTGAACGGGGTTGATGGAGTCGTACTCGTCGTGATCCAAATCACCGATGATCCTAGTGCCGAACGGACGGCACCTCCGTGTTCAACACACGTACAACCCGGTGACGTCTCCTACGCCTTGATCCAGCAAGGGGAGAAGGAGAGGTTTGGAAGACTCCATCCAAAAGCAGCACGACGGCGTGGTGGTGGTGGAGGAGCGTGGTACTCCAGCAGGGCTTCGCCAAGCACCGCAAGAGACTAGGAGGGAGAGGGGTAGGGTTGCGCCAAGAAGGAGAGGAACTCATCTGTTGGCAGCCCCAAGTCCTCAAGTATATATAGGGGAGAGGGAGGGGTGCGCCCCACCTAGGGTTCCACCCTAGGGGCGGCGGCCAGCCCCAATCCCATCTAGGGTGGCAGCCAAGTGGAGGGGGAGAGGGAGGCGCACCAGGCATGGGCCTTAAGGCCCATCTGCCCTTAGGGTTTGCCCCCTCTTCCCCTTAGGCGCATGGGCCTTGGTGGGGAGGCGCCCCAGCCCACTTAGGGGCTGGTCCCTTCCCACTATTGGCCCATGTAGGCCTCCGGGGCTGGTGGCCCTACCTGGTGGACCCCCGGACCCCTCCGGTGGTCCCTGTACACTACCGGTGATGCCCGGAACACTTCCGGTGGCCAAAACCATACTTCCTATATATTAATCTTTACCTCCGGACCATTCCGGAACTCCTCGTGACGTCCGGGATCTCATCCGGGACTCCGAACAACATTCGGTAACCACGTATATCTATTCCCTATAACCCTAGCGTCATCGAACCTTAAGTGTGTAGACCCTACGGGTTTGGGAGTCATGCAGACATGGCCGAGATAACTCTCCGGCCAATAACCAACAGCGGGATCTGGATACCCATGTTGGCTCCCACATGTTCCACGATGATCTCATCGGATGAACCACGATGTCGAGGATTCAATCAATCCCGTATACAATTCCCTTTGTCTAGTGGTACGATACTTGCCCGAGATTCGATCGTCGGTATCCCGATACCTTGTTCAATCTCGTTACCAGCAAGTCTCTTTAATCGTTCCGTAACACATCATCCCGTGATCAACTCCTTGGTCACATTGTGCACATTATGATGATGTCCTACCGAGTGGGCCCAGAGATACCTCTCCGTTTACACGGAGTGACAAATCCCAGTCTCGATGCTTGGCACACCCAAAGTATTCCTACGGTATCCAGGAGTTGCACAATGTCATGGTCTAAGGAAATGATACTTGACATTAGAAAATCTTTAGCATACGAACTACACGATCTTTGTGCTAGGCTTAGGATTGGGTCTTGTCCATCACATCATTCTCCTAATGATGTGATCCCGTTATCAACGACATCCAATGTCCATGGTCAGGAAACTGTAACCATCTATTGATCAACGAGCTAGTCAGCTAGAGGCTTACTAGGGACATGGTGTTGTCTATGTATCCAGACATGTATCTGAGTTTCCTATCAATACAATTCTAGCATGGATAATAAACGATTATCATGAACAAGGAAATATAATAATAATCAATTTATTATTGCCTCTAGGGCATATTTCCAACAGTCTCCCACTTGCACTAGAGTCAATAATCTAGTTCACATTGCCATGTGATCACAGGTCACATCGCCATGTGACTAACATCCAAAGAGTTTACTAGATTCAATAATCTAGTTCACATCACTATGTGATTAACACTCAATGAGTTCTGGGTTTGATCATGTTATGCTTGTGAGAGAGGTTGTTGTAGTCAACGGGTCTGCAACATTCAGATCCTTATGTATTTCGCAAAACTTTATGTCATATCATAGATGCTGCTACCACGTTCCACTTGGAGCTATTCCAAATGGTTGCTCCACAATACATATCCGGTTTGCTATTCAGAGTCATTCAGATAGGTTTTAAGGCTTGCATCGACGTAACCCTTTACGCCGAACTCTTTATCACCTCCATAATCGAGAAACATGTCCTTATTTTCTCCAAGGACAATTTTGACCGCTGTCTGGTGATCCACTCCTTGATCACCTTTGTACCCTCTTGCGAGACATGTGGCAAGGCACACATCAGGTGCGGTACACATAATAGCATACTATGGAGCCTATGTCTAAGCATAGGGGACGACCTTCGTCCTTTCTCTCTATTCTGCCGTGGTCGAGCTTTAAGTCTTAACTTCATACCTTACAACTCAGGCAAGAACTCCTTCTTTGACTGATCCATCTTGAACACCTTCAAGATCATGTCAAGGTATGTGCTCATTTGAAAGTACCATTAAGCATTTTGATCTATCCTTATAGATCTTGATGCTCAATGTTCAAGTGGCTTAATCCAGGTTTTCCATTGAAAAACACTTTTCAAATAACCCTATATGCTTTCCAGAAATTCTACATCATTTCCGATCAACAATATCTCAACAACATATACTCATCAGAAATTTTATAGTGCTCCCACTCACTTCTTTGGAAATACAAGTTTCTCATAAACTATGTATAAACCCAAAATCTTTGATCATCTCATCAAAGCGTACATTCCAACTCCGAGATGCTTACTCCAGTCCTTAGAAGGATTGCTGGAGCTTTGCATACTTTTTAGCATTTTTCCAGGATTGACAAAACCTTCTGGTTGTATCTCATACAACCTTTCCTCAAGAAAATCGTCGAGGAAACAATGTTTTGACATCCTATCTGCATGATTTCATAAATAATGTTGTAACTGCTAACATAATTCCAACAGACTTTTAGCATCGCTACGTGTGAGAAAGTCTCATCGTAGTCAACTCCTTGAACTTGTCGGGAAACATCTTAACGACAAGTCGAGCTTTCTCAATGGTGACACTTACCATCATTGTCTGTCTTCCTTTTAAAATCCATCTGCACCCAACAGCCTTACGACTATCAAGTAGTTCTTCCAAAGTCTACACTTTGTTTTCATACATGGATCCTCTCTCGGATTTTATGGCCTCGAGCCATTTTTTTGGAATCTGGGCCCACCATCGCTTCTCCATATCTCATAGGTTCATTGTTGTTTAGCAACATGACTTCCAAGACAGGATTACGTACCACTCTGAAGTAGTACGCATCCTTGTCATCCTACGAGGTTTGGTAGTGACTTGATCCGAAGTTTCATGATCACTATCATAAGCTTCCACTTCAATTGGTGTAGGTGCCACAGGAACAACTCCCTGTGCCCTGCTACACACTAGTTGAAGTGACGGTTCAATAACCTCATCAAGTCTCCACCATCCTCCCACTCAATTCTTTCGAGAGAAACCTTTTTCTTGAGAAAGGACCCAATTCCAGAAACAATCCCTATTGCTTTCGGATCTGAGACAGGAGGTATACCCAACTGTTTTGGGTGTCCTATGAAGATACATTTATCCGCTTTGGGTTCGAGCTTATCAGCCTGAAACTTTTTCACATAAGCGTTGCAGCCCCAAACTTTTAAGAAATGACAGCTTAGGTTTCTCTAAACCATAGTTCATACGGTGTCATCTCATCGGAATTACGTGATGCCCTATTTAAAGTGAATGTGGTTGTCTCTAATGCCTAACCCATAAACTATCGTGGTAATTCGATAAGAGACATCATGGTATGCATCATATCCAATAGGGTGCAGTTATGATGTTCGGACACACCATCACACTATGGTGTTCCAGGCTGTATTAGTTGTGAAACAATTTCCACAATGTCTTAATTCTGTGCCAAACTCGTAATTCAGATATTCATCTCTACGATCATATCATAGACATTTTATCCTCTTGTCACGATGATGTTCAACTTCATTATGAAATTACTTGAACCTTTCAATAATTCAGACTTATGTTTCATCAAGTAAATATACTCAGTATCTACTCAAATCATCTGTGAAGTAAGAACATAACGATATCCACTACATGCCTCAGCACTCATTGGACTGCGCACATCAAGATGTATTACTTCCAACAAGTTGCTTTCTTGTTCCATCTTACTGAAAACGAGGCTTTTCAGTCATCTTGCCCATGTGGTATGATTTGCATGTCTCAAGTGATTCAAAATCAAGTGAGTCCAAACGATCCATCTGTATAGAGTTTCTTCATGCATATCTACTAACAAACATGGTTCGCATGTCTCAATCCTTTCAAAAATGAGTGAGTCCAAAGATCCATCAACATGGAGCTTCTTCATGCGTTTTATACCAATATGACTCAAATTGCAGTGCCCCATTTGTGTGGTACTATTACTATCTTATACCTTTGGCATGAAAATGTGTATCACTACGATCGGGATGGTATTATTCAAATAAACAAAGTAACCATTATTCTCCTTAAATGAATAACCGTATCGCGATAGACATAATCCAATCATGTCTATGCTCAACGCAAACACCAAATAACAATTATTTAGGTTTTAATACCAATCTCGATGGTAGAGGGAGCGTACGATATTTGATCAACCTTGGAAATACTTCCAACACATATCGTCATCTCACCTTTTAGCTAGTCTCCGTTTATTCCGTAGCCTTTTGTTTCGAGTTACTAACACTTAGCAACCGAACCGGTATCTAATACCCTGGTGCTACTAGGAGTACTAGTAAAGTACACATTATAATGCATATCCAATATACTTCTGTCGACCTTGCCAGCCTTCTCATCTACCAAGTATCTAGGGTGGTTCTGCTTCAGTGACTGTTCCCCTTATTACAGAAGCACTTAGTCTCGGGCTTGGGTTCAACTTTGGGTTTCTTCACTAGAACAACAACTGATTTGTTGTTCCATGAAGTATCCCTTTCTTGCCCTTGCCCTTCTTGAAACTAGTGGTTTTACTAACCATCAACGATTGATGCTCCCTTTTGATTTCTACTTTCGCGGTGTCGCGAATAGCTCAAGGATCATATCTATCCCTGATATGTTATAGTTCATCACGAAGCTCTAGTAGCTTGGTGGCAGTGACTTTGGAGAACCATCACTATTTCATCTGGAAGATCAACTCCCACTCGATTCAAGCGATTGTTGTACTCAGACAATCTGAGCACAAGCTCAAGATTGAGCTTTTCTCCCTTATTATGCAGGCTAAGAAAATCGTCGGAGGTCTTATACCTCTTGACGTGGGCACGAGCCTGAAATCCCAATTTCAGTCCTTGGAACATCTCATATGTTCTGCGATGTTTCAAAAACGTCTTTGGTGCCTCAATTCTAAACCATTTAGCATTACGCACTGAACTATCATGTAGTCATCAAAACGTGTATGTCAGATGTTCGCAACATCCACAGACGACGTTCGAGGTTCAGCACACTGAGCGGTGCATTAAGGACATAAGCCTTCTACTGTCTGCATAATTGCTACTATCAACTTTCAACTAATTTTTCTCTAGGAACATATCTAAACAGTAGAACTGAAGCGCGAGCTACGACATAATTTGCGAAGACCTTTTGACTATGTTCAGGATAATTAAGTTCATCTTATGAACTCCCACTCAGATAGACATCCCTCTAGTCATCTAAGTGATACATGATCCGAATCAACTAGGCCGTGTCCGATCATCACGTGAGACGGACTAGTCATCATCGGTGAACATCTCATGTTGATCGCATCTTCTATACGACTCATGTTCGACCTTTCGGTCCTCCGTGTTCCGAGGCCATGTCTATACATGCTAGGCTCGTCAAGTTAACCTAAGTGTTTCGCATGTGTTCCGAGGCCATGTCTGTACATGCTAGGCTCGTCAACACCCGTTGTATTCGAACGTAAGAATCTATCACACCCGATCATCACGTGGTGCTTCGAAACGACGAACTTTCGCAACGGTGCACAGTTAGGGAGAACACTTCTCTTGAAATTTTAGTGAGGGATCATCTTATTTAAGCTACCATCGTTCTAAGCAAATAAGATGTATAAACATGATAAACATCACATGCAATCAAATAGTGACATGATATGGCCAATATCATATTGCTCCTTTTGATCTCCATCTTCGGGGCTCCATGATCATCATCGTCACCGGCATGACACCATGATCTCCATCATCATGATCTCCATCATTGTGTCTCCATGAAGTTGTCTCGCCAACTTATTACTTCTACTACTATGGCTACCGGTTAGCAATAAAGTAAAGTAATTACATGGCGTTGTTCAATGACACGCAGGTCATACAATAAATAAAGACAACTCCTATGGCTCCTGCCGGTTGTCATACTCATCGACATGCAAGTCGTGATTCCTATTACAAGAACATGATCAATCTCATACATCACATATCATTCATCACATTCTTCTTGGCCATATCACATCACATAGCATACCCTGCAAAAACAAGTTAGACGTCCTCTAATTGTTGTTTGCATGTTTTACGTGGCTGCTATGGGTTTCTAGCAAGAACGTTTCTTACCTACGCAAAAACCACAACGTGATATGCCAATTGCTATTTACCCTTCATAAGGACCCTTTTCATCGAATCCGATCCGACTAAAGTGGGAGAGACAGACACCCGCTAGCCACCTTATGCAACTAGTGCATGTCAGTCGGTGGAACCAGTCTCACGTAAGAGTACGTGTAAGGTCGGTCCGGGCCGCTTCATCCCACAATGCCGCCGAATCAAGATTGGACTAGTAACGGTAAGCATATTGAACAAAATCAACGCCCACAACTACTTTGTGTTCTACTCGTGCATAGAAACTACGCATAGACCTAGCTCATGATGCCACTGTTGGGGAACGTAGCAGAAATTCAAAATTTTCTACGCATCACCAAGATCAATCTATGGAGAAGTCTACCAACGAGGGAAGGAGAGTGCATCTACATACCCTTGTAGATCGCTACGCGGAAGCGTTCAAGTGAACGGGGTTGATGGAGTCGTACTCGTCGTGATCCAAATCACCGATGATCCTAGTGCCGAACGGACGGCACCTCCGTGTTCAACACACGTACAGCCCGGTGACGTCTCCTACGCCTTGATCCAGCAAGGGGAGAAGGAGAGGTTGGGGAAGACTCCATCCAGCAGCAGCACGACGGCGTGGTGGTGGTGGAGGAGCGTGGTACTCCAGCAGGGCTTCGCCAAGCACCGCAAGAGACGAGGAGGGAGAGGGGTAGGGCTGCGCCAAGAAGGAGAGGAACTCATCTGTTGGCAGCCCCAAGTCCTCAAGTATATATAGGGGAGAGGGAGGGGTGCGCCCCACCTAGGGTTCCACCCTAGGGGCGGCGGCCAGCCCCAATCCCATCTAGGGTGGCGGCCAAGTGGAGGGGGAGAGGGAGGCGCACCAGGCATGGGCCTTAAGGCCCATCTGCCCTTAGGGTTTGCCCCCTCTTCCCCTTAGGCGCATGGGCCTTGGTGGGGAGGCGCCCCAGCCCACTTAGGGGCTGGTCCCTTCCCACTATTGGCCCATGTAGGCCTCCGGGGCTGGTGGCCCCACCTGGTGGACCCCCGGACCCCTCCGGTGGTCCCGGTACACTACCGGTGATGCCCGGAACACTTCCGGTGGCCAAAACCATACTTCCTATATATTAATCTTTACCTCCGGACCATTCTGGAACTCCTCGTGACGTCCGGGATCTCATCCGGGACTCCGAACAACATTCGGTAACCACGTATATCTATTCCCTATAACCCTAGCGTCATCGAACCTTAAGTGTGTAGACCCTACGGGTTCGGGAGTCATGCAGACATGGCCGAGATAACTCTCCGGCCAATAACCAACAGCGGGATCTGGATACCCATGTTGGCTCCCACATGTTCCACGATGATCTCATCGGATGAACCACGATGTCGAGGATTCAATCAATCCCGTATACAATTCCCTTTGTCTAGTGGTATGATACTTGCCCGAGATTTGATCGTCGGTATCCCGATACCTTGTTCAATCTCATTACCGGCAAGTCTCTTTACTCGTTCCGTAACACATCATCCCGTGATCAACTCCTTGGTCACATTGTGCACATTATGATGATGTCCTACCGAGTGGGCCCAGAGATACCTCTCCGTTTACACGGAGTGACAAATCCCAGTCTCGATTCGTGCCAACCCAACAGACACTTTCGGAGATACCTGTAGTGTACCTTTATAGTCACACAGTTACGTTGTGATGTTTGGCACACCCAAAGTATTCCTACGGTATCCGGGAGTTGCACAATCTCATGGTCTAAGGAAATGATACTTGACATTAGAAAATCTTTAGCATACGAACTACACGATCTTTGTGCTAGGCTTAGGATTGGGTCTTGTCCATCACATCATTCTCCTAATGATGTGATCCCGTTATCAACGACATCCAATGTCCATGGTCAGGAAACCGTAACCATCTATTGATCAACGAGCTAGTCAACTAGAGGCTTACTAGGGACATGGTGTTGTCTATGTATCCACACATGTATCTGAGTTTCCTATCAATACAATTCTAGCATGGATAATAAACGATTATCATGAACAAGGAAATATAATAATAATCAATTTATTATTGCCTCTAGGGCATATTTCCAACAAGGGCCTGTTCCGGAGCTCCGCCGGAAGAGGGCTGTCGGTGTCAAAACCGGCGGATCTCGGGTAGGGGGTCCCGAACTGTGCGTCAAGGCCGGATGGTAACAGGAGACAAGGGACACGATGTTTTTTACCCAGGTTCGGTCCCTCTCGATGTAGCTAATACCCTACTCCTGCTTGATTAATATTGATGATATGGGTAGTACAAGAGTAGATCTACCACGAGATCAAGGAGGCTAAACCCTAGAAGCTAGCCTATGGTATGATTGTTGTGTATGGAGTTGATTGCCTATGGACTACAACCCTTCGGTTTATATAGACACCGGATAGGGTTAGGGTTACATAGAGTCGGTTACAATGGTAGGAGATCTTGAATATCCGCATCGCCAAGCTTGCCTTCCACGCCAAGGAAAGTCCCATCCGGACACGGGACGAAGTCTTCAATCTTGTATCTTCATAGTCCAGGAGTCCGGCTGAAGGTATAGTCCACCCGAACACCCCCTAATCCAGGACTCCCTCAGTAGCCCCTGGACCAGGCTTCAATGACGACGAGTCCAGCGCGCAAATTGTCTTCGACATTGCAAGGCGGGTTCCTCCTCCAAGTCCTTCATAGAAGATTGTAAACACCAAGAGTAGTGTCCGGCTCTGCAAAATAAGCTTCCACATATTTCCATAGAGAGAATAATATTAACACAAATCAAATCTGCTGACGTATTCCGCAGTGCGTCATCACACTACAGCCAAGTCCTTCACTCGAATCATTTTTACTTTTCCACCTCAGCATGTTTTGCGAGGCGGTTTCCTTGGCACGTCTTGTCAAAGCAGAGATCGTATACCCCCTTTACGGGATTCTCATCAATACGGACGTGGGTAATCCAACCGCGCCACTTATCACGGCGCTTGGGAGGCAAGCGAGTTTTACTAGGCAGGTGGGGATGCACAATCGCATCCTCCCATATAAGGGGACAAGGATCCACCTTTTTACCTACGCCTTCTTCCTCCTTTGCCTATCTATCTTCTGCGCACCCGAGCTCCAGCGCCCAAGCCCGCACTTCCCACCTCAACCTTCTCCAGCAATGTCCAGAGCGGGAGGCAAGTGGATGGTCTCCTCCGTCACGGAGGGCCATGTCAAAAAGCTAAGGAAGGCTGTATACTTGTCCAAAGACATCGCGCACCGGCTTCCCGAGGAGGGGCAGCTTCTCCCCACCCCAAGGCCCCATGAGAGGGTAGTATTCCTTCCCCACTTCCTCCGTGGACTAGGTTTTCCACTCCACCCATTTGTCCAGGGGCTCAAGTTTTACTATGGCCTGGATTTCCACGATCTGGCCCCAAACTTCGTCCTCAACATCTCGGCGTTTATCATCGTGTGCGAGGCTTTCCTCCGCATCCGCCCCCATTTCGGCCTCTGGCTCAAGACCTTCAACGTCAAGCCCAAGGTGGTGCGCAGCAGCCAGGCAGAGTGCGGAGGCGCCATGGCGGGCAAGATGGCCAACGTCCTATGGCTCGAGGGCTCCTTCGTGGAGACCCTGAAGGGGTGGCAATCGTGGTGGTTTTACATCACCGAGCCGCGCGATCCAAAATGGACCGCAACCCCTGAATTCCGATCCGGAACCCCCACGCGGCTTATGTCCTGGAAAGAGACGAGCCTGTCGTGGGGTGACGAAAAAGAGGTGACCGGATTGCAAACATGCATCTAGTCCCTGGTGAACAAGCCGATCAAGCTTGTCAATGTAGTCCAGGTTATGCTCGTCCGCCGGATCCTCCCGTGTCAACAACGGGGCTTTAATCTGTGGGATTCAACCCGGCGCAGCACCAAACCCTTAACCGGCTCTTCGACACGACGTATGAAGACGTCTGGAAGGTGCTAACCAAAGGCGCCGAGGCTCCCACATCCGCTTCCGAGGACCGCGGATACAGCTCGCAGCGTCACGCTAGCGAGGTAAGCTATTTTCACCTTTTACAGGATGTTAAGTTTTTTCATAGTTTGACTCTATGCGGGATCTAAACTCCTTACCTTTGACAGGCTTGGCGGGCGAAGTCCGGATCGATTAACTGTCCGGCTCCCTTGCCCGAAGACCCAGCCCCAGCTCTACTAGTGAAGTTGCTGGCTCCGGCGCCTTATGTGGTGTCGGAGAAGAAGGCCAAGAAGAAGAAGACCACGGGGACTTGAAAGAGTGCCCGCAACGTGGTGGTGTCGGACACGTCATCCAATGAGTCCGAGACGCCCTCTTCCCGTGAAAACGAGGAGGAGGAAGAAGAAAACTCTCCCCCCCAGCGGAGGGAGGAGAGAAGAGGAAGGCCGCCCCAACGGGGGAGGCCGAGGGGTCTAGGAAAAGGAAGACCCCTCCGCCGGACTACGCCCCCAACACCGAAGAGGGCAAAGAGGAGTGGCCAAACAGGGCCAAGCGTCCGGCGAAATCGTAAGTTCGGATATCAGAATAACTCATGATGTTCCTTTGCTGCACAGCTTTCCCTAATATCGAATGTAATTATGCAGTCTGCCCCGGGCCGAATTCGACGAATCGTTGGGCGGCTCCCTGGACTCATCGGACGTGAACTCAGTTCCGCCCGCTGTCTCCCCACGCACTGCAGACGACGCCGAAGTGGCGTCGCGACAAGCTCCGGGGCAGGAGGAGGTGGTCCTGGAGGAGCCGCAAGGCAACCTCCCGGACTCCAGGAGTGAAGGGGATAAGGCCCCCCAGGGCTCCAAGTCCGGCTTTGTGCCGGACACCGCGCCGGAATCTTCCACAGTTCCGGATTGCGGTAGGCGAACTCCTTCCAAGAGGAGCAAGCCTTCTGAGCCGGCGGCCTCCATCCAACTGGAGGTGCCGGACAATCTGCTGGAGGTGCTTGACGGCGTCTCCATCGACGAGGGGCACCGTACTATTATGAGTACGGTGATCCAGAAGGTTCAGTCCGCCAAGAGCGGACTGGCTGAAGCTTGCGCTATCCTTCTAACAGGCTTCGAGGTAAGTAAAAATATATAAAAATAGTACCGCATAGACAGTAGCCCCTGATGGTCTGTTTGGCGTTCGGAAAGAAAAGCCGAATAGAGGATCTAGTAAATTTCGCAGGAGTCTAACAATAAAGAGTCAATATGCGTGTGCAGGCTTCGCTGCTAGCCATCGCCGCACTGACTGCGGAGGTGGGTGCCCTGAAACAGGGACTCGAGCGGACCGAGCAAGAGCTCGGCCTTGCCAAGCAGCAGCTCGAGGAAAAAGAAGGTAGGAAATACCTTACAGAAAAAGTGCCTATAGAGAGGCGTGATTGCAAAAAATAACAGGATTGCACTGCTTATTATAGGGGCCACGACTGAGGTGGCGACCTCAAGTAGGCGTTGTCCGAGGCCAAAAAGAAAACGGCCATGGAGCGCATCGAGCGAGAGAAACTTGGGGCTCAGGTCAGCGAGGTGCAGCAAGAGCTTCAGGCTCTCATGAAAAAACATGAGAGTTTGGAGCTTGAGTCAAAGACCCAAGCGTCCGAGCTCGCGGCGGCCCTTGAGAATGCCAAGGCCGAAGCCCAAAAGGCCCTCCAAGAGTTGGAGGAGATGAAGAAGATAGCAGCGGGTAAGGCATTCTTTATGCAAAGCAGAAATATAAAAGTAAACTACTTGTTACTGACCCGAATCCGGAGTTCTCCAGGGGCATTCGCAGATCTTCCCCGCAGCGTATCCGATGCCGCCGCATTCTACCGAGCTGAAGAGGGCAACTCGACGGAGAAGGTGTTCTGGTCTCAGTATGCTGAGGCCGGACACCCTGTGCCCTTGAGCGACCAGCTGAAACAGCTGGTCGAGCTCCACAAGGCGGCCGAACAGGCCATGAAGGGCTTCATAGTTCGGCTGTGGCCCGGAGAGGCCCTGCCTAGGAGCTACTTTGGGCTGGTGCGGCGGCTGGTGGAGGCCTGTCCAAGGCTCGAGGTCATCAAGCGCTCCGTCTGCATCGAAGGTGCCCGTAGGGCCCTTGCCCGTGCAAAGGTGCACTGGGGTAAGCTAGACGGTGAAAAGCTTGTGAGGGACAGGCCGTCGCCGGGGAAGGAGCATCGCAAGCCCGAGAACTACTATATGGATGTTCTTGCGGGTGCCCGCCTTGTGGCGGATGAATGTACCAAGGATGTAGTTTTTGAATGAACTCGCTCGTGTTTATCATGTGCGCTGAAAACTTGTTCATATGCGCTAAGCAATGCTTGTTGAATTTAAAATATTACTTTCTGTGCGGCCGTTTATCAAAAATTGAGAGATGGCCAGTCGTCGGCTTCTGCCCCCGTGCCACTAGTGCTGGGGTGTTCGGGATAAACCTGAGCGCTCTTTTTCCCATAGTTGAGTCCTTCGAGGGAGGCGCTCAGCACAACGAACCAGGCAATCGGACTATAAATTAGACAACCTGTTAGATGGTATAGAAGAGGAATACAATCAGTCAGAATGACTATGTAATTTTGAATTGACATGTGTAATGCCTTCTAGCCGGATTGTAGATCGTTTGTCGTTGCCGACCTTTTTGCTTCAACCTCAGGACCTGACGGTCCGGAGTGTGTCCGGATACCATAGAGGTTATATAAGAACCGTGGTATGCGTGGAGACCAGGCGTAGGGGTCATTAGTGCTTTATCAGACAAGTGCCCAACTAGTTATGTTATATTACATGGTTAGTAAGAAACATCTTCCAGAGAGAATAGTTTCGTTAGGGGTTCCTTTCGCTAGGAGGCATGCCCTAAAGTGCATGTCCGGACTGCGTAAAAAGACGTAGAAAAAAGCATCTGGGGCGCATAAAATGAGTAAAAAGATCAGCTTTTATCTCACCGACCTAATATTCCCTTAAGAACGCTAGCTTTCGGCTTCACCCAGTCTGAGGTACACATCCGGCTGACCCGGCAGTAACAATCGCAGAGGTGCTCCCTTTACCTCCTAGCCGAACAATCGGGAACGTAGGGGTAAGCACAGGAGCCAGGCAACCCAGCTTGGCCAAACTTAAGTCATGTCGATGCATATAATGGTGAAGAAAAAGGTACATGCGGAAGTTTGACGCATGTGTTGGGCGTGAAGCCCGTACAAATAAGCTTCTGTTAAAGAAGCCCCCAGGTTTAATGAGCGCGAGTGGCGCGTCACTAGATGAGCCTTTAAGGGCTATAAAAGAAAAGAGGGGAAGGAGAGAAATGTAAGACAGAAAAATGCAAAAAATGGACACAGGAAGGAGACGAACACAGAGTCCAACGATAGGGGGAATACCAGAGAGGCTATTTATCAAAGCCGAACGATACAAATAGTGCGGTAAGCAAAAGATATTGGACTATTCAGTATGTCCTGACCAGGGGCAGGCCGCGGAATTGTATTTAAAATAGGTATACCGCTCGTAACAGAGACCACCTGGGAGTTTCATAATGCGGCATGGCTTGTCTGCCTCCTTGGATCTTGCATCGTTTGTGCGGCGGTCGAATTGCTGAACAGGTCGTCCGAAGTATGGAGTCCTGAAAGTAAGAAAAAATTAAAAAAGGAATCTAGCAGCCCCTAGTATGTTTTAAGCCGTATTTTGGGCGTGCCGTTATTGTGCCCCTTCCCCTGTGCCCATGGTATTTCAAGGGCGTAGTTATGTATGCGAGGTACTGGTTTCGCTATGTCGCGAAAGCTGGGGTTGGGGCTGCATTGCTACGCTTGCTCAGAGTGTGCCAGGCGGAACTGCTGTGGGTTACTCCGGGCGCGCTTGGCAGTGTCTGGCTTTTTAATGGCCGGACTGGAGAATTGCCTAAGAAGGCTACTTTGTACCTCCGTTGCGAGAGCCGCCGTATGCTCCTCTGTACGGAGGGAGCATTTGGTGTTTCCGTTGACCGTAATTACTCCTTGAGGGCCTGGCATCTTGAGCTTGAGATATGCGTAGTGCGGCACCGCATTGAACTTTGCTAATGCGGTTCGTCCGATCAGGGCGTGATAGCCACTGTGAAACGGGACTATATCAAAGATTAACTCTTCGCTTCGGAAGTTGTCCGGAGATCCAAAGACCACGTCAAGTGTTACTGAGCCTGTACAGTTGGCTTCTACACCTGGTATAACACCTTTAAAGGTCGTTCTTGTGGGCTTAATCCTTGAGGGATCTATGCCCATTTTCTGCACTGTATCCTGATAAAGCAGGTTCAGGCTACTGCCGCCGTCCATGAGGACTCTTGTGAGATGAAATCCGTCGATGATTGGGTCGAGAACAAATGCGGCGAAGCCGCCCTGACGGATGCTAGTGGGATGGTCCCTTCGATCAAAAGTGATCGGGCAGGAGGACCATGGGTTGAACTTTGGGGTGACTGGCTCCATCGCGTATACGTCCCGTAGCACACGCTTCCGCTCCTGCTTGGGAATGTGGGTTGCGTATATCATGTTCACCGTCCGCACTTGTGGGGGAAAGCCCTTCTGTCCATTGTTGTTCGGTGGCTTGGGCTCCTCGTTGTCGCTGTGCAGCCCCTTGTCTCTGTTTTCGGCCCTTAACTTGCCTGCCTGCTTGAACACCCAACAATCCCTGTTAGTGTGATTGGCTGGCCTTTCGGGGGTGCCATGTATCTGGCACAAGCGGTCGAGTATTCGGTCCAAACTGGATAGGCCCTGAGTATTCTTTTTGAATGGCTTTTTCCACTGACCGGATTTATAGCCTTTGAATCCGGCATTGACTGCCGTGTCTTCATTGCTGTCGCTGTTAACGCGGCGTTTTTGCTTATTCCGACGTGTCCTGCCACTTCTGTCCTTGGTATCCGAATTACCAGGGTTCTTTGATAAGTTGTTACTGCGAGCTAGCCAGTTGTCTTCTCCCGCGCAAAAGCGGGTCATGAGTGTCGTGAGGGCTGCCATGGATTTCGGCCTTTCCTGTCCCAGGTGCCGGGCAAGCCACTCATCGCGGATGTTATGCTTGAAGGCTGCTAGGGCCTCTGCGTCCGGACAGTCGACCATCTAGTTTTTCTTTGTTAGGAACCGTGTCCAGAATTGTCTGGCCGATTCTTCTGGCTGCTGAATTATGTGGCTTAAGTCGTCGGCATCCGGCGGTCGCACGTAAGTGCCCTGGAAGTCGTCGAGGAATGCGGCTTCCGGATCCTCCCAAGAACCGATTGAGTCTGCTGGCAAGCTGTTAAGCCAATGCCGGGCCGGTCCTTTAAGTTTGAGCGGGAGGTATTTGATGGCGTGTAGATCATCGCCGCTTGCCATGTGGATGTGAAGGAGATAATCCTCGATCCATACTGCCGGATCTGTTGTGCCATCGTATGATTCGATGTTTACGGGTTTGAAACCCTCTGGGATTTTATGATCCATTACTTCATTCGTGAAGCATAGCGGGTGTGCGGCGCCTCTGTAATTGGCTATATCACGACGTAGCTCGGAAGAGCTATATCTGTTGTGTTCGGCCCAACCGGATTTGTTGTATCCAGAGTGAAGATCATTGTCACATGTCGTAGGGCGCCTGGGTGATCCATAGATCGATCTTGTTTGTCTTGCCTTACCCTCCAGTATGTCTCGCAGGTCGGGTGCATTTTCCCGTGCCTTAGTTGAGCAGCGTCGAGGCATGGCTTGGGTGGAGGGCCGAGAGGCCTCTATGTCGCGGCCGCGAGGTGGCCGGTCTGCCATGTCATGCGCTGGTGATGTAGGTGCTTCCTCCTCTGATCGGGGTAGCGGCCTGCACTTCGGGTAACTCTTGGAGGGGCGTTCGAGTTCATACTCTTCGGCCGTAAGGACTTCAGTCCATCTGTCAGCTAGCAAATCTTGGGCAGCTTTAAGCTGTTGCTGCTTTTTCTTGAGGCTGCTTGCCGTGGCTAAAAGCCTGCGTTTAAAACGCTCTTGTTCGGCGGGGTCTGATGGTATGACGAATTCGTCGTCATCGAGGCTTGCCTCGTCTTCGGAGGGAGGCGTATAGTTATCATCCTCGACCTCTCGGTCTGCCGCTCTCTCATGAGGGCTGGCTTCTCCATCTTCCTGTGCCGAATCTTGCTGAGGTGGGTGTTCTTCGGCGCTATTCGGGGTAGTATTATCTCCCATGCCGGAATCACCGTTTTTGCTTTGGCGGGATTTAGAGCGGCGCCGCTGACGCCGGCGCTTTGGCTGTTTCTTGGGGGCGTCATCCCCCACTGTTCCATCGCCATCTCCATCTTTTGGAGTATCCACCATATATATGTCATATGACGAGGTGGCCTTCCAGCGCCCTATAGGCGCTGGTTCCTGTTCGTCTCCTACATCGTCGTCCATGCCGTCGATGTCTTCGGAGCTGAAGTCAAGCATGTCGGTTAGATCGTCGACAGTGGCTACAAAGTGGGTGGTGGGTGGGTTTTGAATTTCTTCATCGTCCGTATCCCAACCTTGCTGACCGTAGTCCAGCCAGGGCTCTCCTGATAAAGAGAGAGACTTAAGAGAATTCAGGATGTCGCCAAAAGGCGAATGCTGAAAGATGTCTGCGGCGGTGAACTCCATTATCGGCGCCCAATCGGATTCGATTGGCAGGGGCGCGGGGGTTCGGAGTCCTGAGAGGAATCCGGCTCCTCGGAGTCACAGGTCGTGCAGAGTGCGGGGCTAGCGTTCGGCTCGATCGCTTTTAGGATCGCAGCCCCTGAGATAGGCTCCGAGTTAGGGGTCAGAACTGATGCATGTGCGGCCTCCAGGACACTGTCCGGGGGCAGAGCTAGATCATGCCCCTCGAGATAGTGCGGCGCGCTTGGCCGTGGCTCGAGCTCGTCGAAGATTAAGTCTCCGCGGATGTCAGCCGTGTAGTTTAAGCTTCCAAACCTGACTTGATGGCCAGGGGCGTAGCTTTCGATCTGCTCCAGGTGGCCGAGCGAATTGGCCCGCAGAGCGAAGCCGCCGAAGACGAAGATCTGTCCGGGAAGAAAAATCTCACCCTGGACCGTATCGTCGTTGATGATCAAAGGAGCCATCGGGCCTAAAGGCGATGACACAGAGGAACTCTCAATGAAAGCACCAATGTCGGTGTCAAAACCGGCGGATCTCGGGTAGGGGGTCCCGAACTATGCGTCAAGGCCGGATGGTAACAGGAGATAAGGGACATGATGTTTTTTACCCAGGTTCGGGCCCTCTCGATGGAGGTAATACCCTACTCCTGCTTGATTAATATTGATGATATGGGTAGTACAAGAGTAGATCTACCACGAGATCAAGGAGGCTAAACCCTAGAAGCTAGCCTATGGTATGATTGTTGTGTATGGAGTTGATTGCCTACGGACTACAACCCTTCGGTTTATATAGACACCAGATAGGGTTAGGGTTACATAGAGTCGGTTACAATGGTAGGAGATCTTGAATATCTGCATCGCCAAGCTTGCCTTCCACGCCAAGGAAAGTCCCATCCAGACACGAGATGAAGTCTTCAATCTTGTATCTTCATAGTCCAGGAGTCCGGCTGAAGGTATAGTCCGGCTACCCGAACACCCCCTAATCCAGGACTCCCACAAGGGCCGTCATCACGGAGGGCTTCTACATCATCCTAGCCCCTCCGATGAAGTGTGAGTAGTGTACCTTAGACCTTCGGGTCCATAGTTAGTAGCTAGATGGCTTCTTCTCTCTCTTTGAATCTCAATACAAAGTTCTCCCACTCTCTTGTGGAGATCTATTCGATGTAATCTTCTTTTTGCGGTGTGTTTGTTGAGACTGATGAATTGTGGGTTTATGATCAAGTCTATCTATGAATAATATTTGAATCTTCTCTGAATTCTTTTATGCATGATTGGTTATCTTTGCAAGTCTCTTTGAATTATCCGTTTGGTTTGGCCAACTAGATTGGTAGTTCTTGCCATGGGAGAAGTGCTTAGCTTTGGGTTCGATCTTGCGGTGTCCTTACCCAGTGACAGAAGGGGCAGCAAGGCACGTATTGTATCGTTGCCATCGAGGATAACAAGATGGGGTTTATTTCATATTGCATGAATGTATCTCTCTACATCATGTCATCTTGCTTAAGGCGTTACTCTGTTTTTAACTTAATACTCTAGATGCATGCTGGATAGCGGTCGATGAGTGGAGTAATAGTAGTAGATGCAGAATTGTTTCGATCTACTTGTCACGGACGTGATGCCTATATACATGATCATGCCTAGATATTCTCATAATTATGCACAATTCTATAAATTGCTCAATAGTAATTTGTTCACCCACCATAGAATACTTATGCTCTTGAGAGAAGCCACTAGTGAAACATATGGCCCCCGGATCTATTCTCATCATATCAATCTCCATTACTTTTATATTGTTTTTCTATTTACTTTGCCTTTACTTTTTACTTTGCATCTTTATATCAAAAATACCAAAAATATTCTATCTATCAGATCTCACTCTCGTAAGTGACTGTGAAGGGATTGACAACCCCTAATCGCGTTGGTTGCGAGTAGCTATCGCTTTGTGCAGGTACGAGGGACTTGAGCGTGGGCTCCTACTGGATTGATACCTTGGTTCTCAAAAACTGAGGGAAATACTTATGCTACTCTGCTGCATCATCCCTTCCTCTTCGGGGAAAACCAACGCGAGCTCAAGACGTAGCAAGAAGGATTTCTGGCGCCGTTGCCGGGGAGTCTATGCAAAAAGTCAATATACCAAGTACCCATCACAATCCCTATCTCTCGCATTACATTATTTGCCATTTGCCTCTCGTTTTCTTCTCCCCCCAATTCACCCTTGCCGTTTTATTCGCCCTCTCTCTCTATCCTCCCTCTCTGTTTGCCTCTTTTTGTCCGCTTGCTATTTGTGTGCCCGTGTGTTAGATTGCTTATTTGTCGCGATGGCTCAACCAAGATTTGGTGATCTTCACCTTAAAAGGTTAGAGGAGATAGAAAACAATGTTAGGAAGTTTATGGTTTTGCAATTTGAGCATAATAATTTCTTTAGAAACGAGCTTAAGGAACAAAAAATCTTTATGAGTTATATGAATAAAGAGCTTGATGATATGTCTAAAGAATTTGAGGGTATAAGATCCCAGATTGCTCGTCTAGAGAAGATGACTACTGAAATTTCAGATATGCAAGCCACCTTAGTCAATAAGATGGCCGCTAAACCGAATACCTATGAAAATCAAGATGAAGATCTAAAAGTTATTGATGTGTCTCCAATTAAATCTTTATTTGCAATATGAATCTTGATGAAACTGAATATGATCTTCCTTTACCTAGAAGGCGTTCTAAAAATTCGGAGTGTTTAGATCTTAATGATGAAAGTGGGATTGAAAGAAATAAAAATCTAGATGTTGCTAAACCCACTATATTGGATTTCAAGGAATTTAATTATGAAAATTGCTCTTTACTTGATTGTATTTCTTGTTGCAATCCGTGCTAAATTCTCCACATGCTTATAGTCAAAATAAAGCCTTCACCGAACATATTGTTGATGCCTTGATGCAATCTTATGAAGAAAAACTTGAGTTGAAAGTTTCTATCCCTAGAAAACTCTATGATGAGTGGGAACCAACTATTAAAATTAAGATTAAAGATCATGAGTTTTATGCTTTGTGTGATTTGGGTGCTAGTGTCTCTACTATTCCCAAGACTTTGTGTGATTTACTAGATTTACATAATTTTGATGATTGCTCTCTAAACTTGCATCTTGTGGATTCCACTATTAAGAAACCTATGGGAAGAATTAATGATGTTATTATTGTTGCAAATAGGAATTATGTGCCCGTAGATTTCATTGTTCTTGATATAGATTGCAATCCTTCTTGCCCTATTATTCTTGGTAGACCTTTCCTTAGAACGGTTGGTGCGATTATTGATATGAAGGACGGGAATATTAGATTTCAATTTCCATTAAAAAATGGCATGGAACACTTTCCAAGAAATAAAATAAAATTACCATATGAAACTATCATGAGAGCCACTTATGGATTGCCTACCAAAGATGGCAATACCTAGATCTATTCTTGCTCGTTATGCCTAGCTAGGGGCGTTAAACGAAAGCGCTTGTTGGGAGTCAACCCAATATTTATACATTCTGTTATTCAATAAATAAATTATTTAGCCTCTGTTTTGGCTGTGTTTTTTGTGTTTAATTAGTGTTTGTGCCAAGTAGAACCGTTGGGAAGACTTGGGGAAAGTCTTGTTGAACTTGCTGTAAAAAACATAAACTTTAGCGCTCACGAGAACTGCTGTCATTTTTATTTGAAGAGTGATATTTAGTTAATTCTTTTTGAAGATGATTAATAGATAAATTACTCACGTCCAGCAATTTATTTTAGAATTTTTGGGGTTCCAGATCTTGCGCTAGCTACAGATTACTACAGACTGTTCTATTTTTGACAGATTCTGTTTTTCGTGTGTTGTTTGCTTATTTTGATGAATCTATGGCTAGTAAAATAGTTTATAATACATAGAGAAGTTGGAATACATTAGGTTTAACACCAATATAAATAAAGAATGAGTTCATTACAGTTCCTTGAAGTGGTCTTTTGTTTTCTTTCGCTAACGGAGCTCATGAGTTTTCTATTTTGAGTTTTGTGTTGTGAAGTTTTCAAGTTTTGGGTGAATTATTTTGATGGATCATGGAACAAGGAGTGGCAAGAGCCTAAGCTTGTAGATGCCCATGGCACCCCCAAGATAATCCAAGGACACCAAAAAGTCAAAGCTTGGGGATGCCCCCGGAAGGCATCCCCTCTTTCGTCCACTTCCATCGGTAATTTACTTGGAGCTATATTTTTATTCACCAACATGATATGTGTTTTGCTTGGAGCATCTTGTATTATTTGTGTATTTGTTTGTTAGTATGCCACAATCATCTTTGCTGTACACACCTTTTGAGAGAGCCATACATGAATTAAAATTTGATAGAATACTCTATGTTCTTCACTTATATCCTTTGAGTTAGATAATTTTGCTCTATGTGCTTCACTTATATCTTTTGAGCTAGATAATTTTGCTCTATGTGCTTCACTTATATCTTTTGAGCTAGATAATTTTTATCTATGTGGTTCACTTAGATCTTTTTAGAGCATGGTGGTGGATTCGTTTTAAAGAAACTATTGATCTCTCATGGTTCACTTAAATTATTTTGAGAGTCTCTTAATAGCATGGTAATTTTCCTAATAATAATATGCTTGGTATTCAAGATTTGTGAAACTTTCTTTTGAGTGTGTTGAATACTAAGAAAACATTGAAGCATGATAATTGTTTTGAGATATGGAGGTGATAATATTAAAGTCATGCTAATTGAGTAGTTGTGAATTTAAAGAATACTTGTGTTGAAGTTTGTGATTCCCGTAGCATGCACGTATGGTGAACCGTTATGTGATGAAGTCGGAGCATGATTTATTTATTGATTGTCTTCCTTATGAGTGGCGGTCGGGGACAAGCGATGGTCATGCGCGTAATACTTTGCTTTGATAACTTCTAAATTTTTGCAATAAGTATATGAGTTCTTTATGACTAATGTTGAGTCCATGGATTATACGCACTCCCACCCTTCCACCCTTGCTAGCCTCTCTAATACCACACAACTTTCACCGGTATCATACACCTACCATATACATTCCTCAAAACAGCCACCATACCTACCTATTATGGTATTTCCATAGCCATTCCGAGATATATTGCCATGCAACTTTCCACCATCTAGTTCATCATGACATATCCATCATTGTCATATTGCTTAGCATGATCATGTAGTTGACATAGTATCTGTGGCAAAGCCACCGTTCATAATTCTTTCATACTTCTCACTCGTGATTCATTGCATATCCCGGTACACCGCCGGAGGCATTCATATAGAGTCATACTTTGTTTTAGTATCGAGTTGTAATCATTGAGTTGTAAATAAATAGAAGTGTGATGATCATCATTCAATAGAGCATTGTCCCAAAAAAGGGAAATGCCAAAGAAAAAGAGAAGGCCCAAAAAAATAAATAAATAAAAAAGGGGCAATGCTACTATCCTTTTTTTCCACACTTGTGCTTCAAAGTAGCACCATGATATAGCAAGTCTCATATATTGTGCTTCAAAGTAGTACCATGTTCTTCATATAGAGAGTCTCATATGTTGTCACTATCATATACTAGTGGGAATTTTACGTTATAGAACATGGCTTGTATATTCCAATGATGGGCTTCCTCAAATTGCCCTAGGTCTTCGTGAGCAAGCAAGTTGGATGCACACCCACTAGTTTCTTTTATTGAGATTTCATACATTTATAGCTCTAGTGCATCCGTTGCATGGCAATCCCTACTCACTCACATTGATATCTATTGATGGGCATCTCCATAGCCCGTTGATACGCCTAGTTGATGTGAGACTATCTTCTCCTTTTTGTCTTCTCCACAACCACCATTCTATTCCACCTATAGTGTTATATCCATGGCTCAGGCTCATGTATTGCGTGAAGATTGAAGAAGTTTTGAAAAAGTTAGAGTATGAAACAATTGCTTGGCTTGTCATCGAGGTTGTGCATGATTTAAATACTTTGTGTGGGGAAGATGGAGCATAGTCAGACTATATGATTTTGTAGGGACAACTTTCTTTGGCCATGTTATTTTGAGAAGACATAATTGCTTTGTTAGTATGCTTGAAGTATTATTATTTTCTATGTCAATATAAACTTTTGTCTTGAATCTTTCTAATATGAATATTCATACCACAATTAAGAAGGTTTGCATTGAAATTATGCCAAGTAGCACTCCACATCAAAAATTCTCTTTTTATCATTTACCTACTCGAGGACGAGCAGGAATTAAGCTTGGGGATGCCTGATACGTCTCCAACGTATCTATAATTTTTGATTGCTCCATGCTATATTATCTACTGTTTTGGACTATATTGGGCTTTATTTTCCACTTTTATATTATTTTTGGGACTAACCTATTAACCGGAGGCCCAACCCAGAATTGCTGTTTTTTTGCCTATTTCAGTGTTTCGGATAAACAGAATATCAAACGGAGTCCAAACGGAATAAAATCTTCGGAAACGTGATTTTCTCACCGAACGTGATCCAGGAGACTTGGACCCTACTGCCAGGGATCAAAGAGGTGGTCACGAGGGTGGGGGCGCCCTCCCCTAGGGCGCGCCCCTGCCTCGTGGGCCCCTCGGTGCTCTACCGACGTACTCCTTCCTCCTATATATACACACGTGCCCCCAAACGATCAGAACAGGAGCCAAAAACCTAATTCCACCGCCGCAACTTTCTGTATCCACGAGATCCCATCTTGGGGCCTGTTCCGGAGCTCCGCCGGAAGAGGGCCGTCATCACGGAGGGCTTCTACATCATCCTAGCCCCTCCGATGTAATGTGAGTAATTTACCTCAGACCTTCGGGTCCATAGTTAGTAGCTAGATGGCTTCTTCTCTCTCTTTGAATCTCAATACAAAGTTCTCCCCCTCTCTTGTGGAGATCTATTCGATGTAATCTTCTTTTTGCGGTGTGTTTGTTGAGACCGATGAATTGTGGGTTTATGATCAAGTCTATCTATGAATAATATTTGAATCTTCTCTAAATTCTTTTATGCATGATTGGTTATCTTTGCAAGTCTCTTCGAATTATCCGTTTGGTTTGGCCAACTAGATTGGTAGTTCTTGCCACGGGAGAAGTGCTTAGCTTTGGGTTCGATCTTGCGGTGTCCTTACCCAGTGATAGAAGGGGCAGCAAGGCACGTATTGTATCGTTGCCATCGAGGATAACAAGATGGGGTTTATTTCATATTGCATGAATTTATATCTCTACATCATGTCATCTTGCTTAAGGCGTTACTCTATTTTTAACTTAATACTCTAGATGCATGCTGGATAGCGGTCGATGAGTGGAGTAATAGTAGTAGATGCAGAATTTTTTTGATCTACTTGTCACGGATGTGATGCCTATATACATGATCATGCCTAGATATTCTCATAATTATGCACAATTCTATCAATTGCTCAACAGTAATTTGTTCACCCACCGTAGAATACTTAT